>NC_139938.1:17086471-17253417 GCF_963514095.1 Eutrigla gurnardus
TTTTTTGTCATTGACCATATAATGCACATTCTATGGTCATCCATCATAAAACTCATCCTGAATCCAGCTTGTGCGAGCAGCCCAGAACCATAATATTCTGGCGGCGATATTTTTTTATATAGTTCTTGTGACAGAAGTCACAGTAAAAATGATGTGTGAGTATGTAATACATTAGCGTTCCAGCCGTAGTAAAATGTCTCATAAATCCTCAGCTTTTCTGTTTCATACGTTGCATGTCCCTTCATGAGCTGCGGGAGGAAAAAAAGAAAATCTGTAAAGTAAAGTGAAGATTTGGCGATGGAACCCAGATGGGATAATCACATATGGATAATGTGCTTTCTGATTCTGCAGTTTGAATAATGTTGTTTTTTTCTTAACAACAAAACTCACACATCTAATTCATTAAAACAAATAGAAATCGTGCTGCAGCTTTAAAAAAGATTCAAACAAATACTTCTGAGGCTTTTCGGCTTTTTCTTTTCAGTGAGCTGCACTCAAACAGCCTAAAAGCAGCTTTTGAACCAGACAACATCTTTTCTGCTGTATTGATGAGGAGGAGCTCAGCCGGCCTTCATCCACCTTCACTTCCCGTTTGCACCTCAAGAGGTCAGTCTCGCTCCCTGTGCAGCTGCTGCTGACCATCTGAACTGATGACCAACAAAGTTCACAAAGGAAGAAGACTTTTTTGTGCAAATCACAGAAACAGAAGTGCATATCATTCAAATTCACCTTCTCCATAACTAGCCTGCATTTTGATCTCTTGATGCTCTTGTTTAAGGTCATTTCAGCTGCATCTAAGTCTGCTCCTGGACTGCACAAACCCTTCACCAGCAAAACTAATTCATGAAAGGAAAAATGATTTTCTTTTTAAAAACACACATTGATTCTGCCAGATTCAAACACCGGTGCTGTTCAATGCATTTTTATATTCTTTAGAAATGGCCAAAATAATAATATCCGATCAGGGCATTGATAACAGACACACGCAAAAAAATAGAAAAAGTTAAACAATCGTCAGTATATTTTGGAATCAACCCAAGCATGAGGAAAAACATGTTTTCCTCTGATGTCCAATGAATGTACAGGGAGAAATGCATCAAAGAAGATGCAGAGATAAACAAGTTTCCACCCACAGCATCTCTGAAAGACCTGAAAGCAACGCAGCCAAAAGACGTGACAGTTGGGGATGAAAGCTGTTTGTTTTTATGTACGAAAAAAAGGAAAATCTGTCTGTTCTTCTGCTCAGATGATGCTTCATTGAAGCTTCGGGGCCACGATATATATATTTATATACATATATATATATATATGCAGGCATTCTGGAAAATGTAGGAATCGTGTTGATGATTTGAGGGTGGAATCTTCTTTTCATTCAGAAACTTTTGTGATACAAATCTGTAATTGTGATCGATACGACTGATCTTCCCCCGCTTCACCTTGAAAACCGCTGCTGCAAAATGGATAAAAAACATGTATTTATTTCTGAAATGAGCCTCAAAGCAAAAGAGTCTGAAAGGATGGCCTCCGCCAGCTTCCCTTGCTTTTCTTAGGAAGCTCTCTCTTTGAGTCTCTCATTTCTGCTGCTGGTTTACTGAAGAGAGGATGTGTTCTTTGTCCCAAACCTCCTTCAGACGAGCCTCCTCGGCCGATGCTGAGGAAACGCAGCAACATCATCACACCGAGCCAGAGTGTGAACTGTGCTCACCGTCCTGTGTGACTTTCTTCATTACTTGTCGCTACAAAGTGTAAGTCGCTGGCAGGAATATGACACACAAGAAAAGCTTGAGATAAAAGTATTATTCTGTCTGTGAGAGGGCAAACCAAATTTGTATTAATTTGTAGAGCCTATGTAGAAAGTGTTAAAAAAACAACATGATCACGAGAAATAGTGCCGTAAAATGACGTATTCATTTGAAGTCCAATAACAACGTTATTATTATCAGAGCGTTCATCTGATTGGAGACTTTTCCTCCTGAAGATAAGAGACGGATGCATCCACTTCTCGAACCTCGTTGGCTTCATGTGATTCAAACGGACCCGGATGGGATCTTGTGATGGGATCTTGTGATGGGATCCGGGAACCCGGGACCTCTTCAATGTAACTATCATATGAGGCTTCATTTCATTACATTTTCTGAATCTGAGCCCCTCTCACATCCTCTGCACCACGTTGTTTTTCTGACAGTCGGATGACATTATGATACAAAATGAAAGTGACCTTCAGGCAACAAAACCATCGTGCATAATCACAAGAAAAAGAAATATCCCTTTGAATTGTTTTCGTTCTGAGCAACACAAAGAAAAATGGACAATTCGTCACTATTTCACAACCGGGGTTGTGTACTTTCACCTCGAAATACTGTGTACATGTTAGGGTTGTCAAAAGTATCGAAACTCAAAAAAGTATCGATACTAAAATGTTGTATCCGGATACGATACTCATTTTCAAAAGTATCGATACCACCCCCCCCCCCCCCACTTAACACTTAAGTTAATTTAGTTTTTATCAGGCTTGCCTAATATTTACAACCTCAAAATATTGTTCCAATTGTTATTGTTTATTTTTATTTTTTGCACTACCTCAGACCTGAAACTTGTTATTTTTGCATTTTTTTTGTTAATAAAAATATTTCTTTTAAATTTTTGGGTCTTTTTTTCATCCTTGTGGTATCGAAAATGGTATCAAGTATCGAATATTTTCTTGAGTATCGGTATCGAGTTGAAAATGTTAGTATCGTGACAACCCTAGTACATGTACGTGTTGTCTAATCAGCAGACGATGGCTCATGACTTCATTCAGTTTGTGTGGAAAAACTTAAGAATGATTCAAAATATGGAACGACTTGCTTTTCATTGGACGGTTGGATTAATGCCTTGTGTGAGAATGTTGATGCCGATTGAGGGCGAGGAAATATGCAATGATGATAATAAGTGTGTGTGTGTGTGTGTGTGTGTGTGTGTGTGTGTGTGTGCACATACGTGTAGTGTACATGTGTCTGCTGCTTCCATACAGATGTTTGTCTGCACACATGTATGCACGTATACTGTGTGGGGGCCGATATCCTGAATCCTTGATCTTCAACTGCATGAACTGGCATGGAAACGCACACACGCACACACACACACACACACACACACACACACACACTGGCTCACACACACACTGGCTCACACACACCCACTCCCCAAACCTAAACAATGATCCATCATAGGAATCCACATCCTCCTCTGCGCCACATCAGTCCCTTTGCTGCGGAAAAACTGATCCCAGAATCGGCTGCTAACTGTCAACTGCAGGACTCGAGCCGCCCACTCACCACTAGAAAGAGACCACTGTGGACGCACACATTTAATAGGCCTGCCATCAGAGTAAATGGAGGCTTAGTTCGAGAGCGCTCTGATCTCTCTCTGGATTTGTGACGCTCCTCTTTAAAAAAAAAAAACACACACAAAAAAACCCAACAAACCCCAAGGAGAGTGAGCACAATGGTAGATTTGTCGAGGCTGTAATTGTGATTTTAGTTTTCGTTGTGTCCCTTGTCATTGTAGGTGAATTGTCTGGCTTGTCGCTGCTGTCAACGCGGGTTTATGTGCGGTGGGTGCGCTTGCGCACATGTAGGTCCTCTGGAACACACGCGGCCATTAGAGGTGGCTGTCGGCAAAACATTCAGGGACTTTTGGGGCCAAACCGAGACGCCAGGCTTTCCCAGATTAACCTAAAAACCAATTAATGTTCAGTTAAAGTGGCAGGAAAAAAGCTCAAGACATAAAGGTGAATGTACGTATGATGTTAGAACACATTAAATGGTGTGTGTGTGTGTGTGTGTGTGTGTGTTTGGTCACTGGTCATCATCAACCATCACTTCCCTGAAGCTGCCCATTGCTTCAGCATGGACTCGGCCACCCACTCGCCCCGCTCCACCGTTTATATCAAACTCCACACATAATAGACCATCTGGGCGCTGTATGGCTAACTCATTAGCATCGCCACAAGTTCCTCTTTGTACACTTACAAAGTGATTTCTTTTCCCCCTTTTCTTCTTTTACTACTTTCCAGCCGCGTTGGCAGCCGAGTCGACCGATGTGTAGAGGTGGAGGTTCAGATAAATGTTGAGATTTGGTCCGGTGACCATTTTAAACAACATGGTTTCCTCGGGAAGCTACGAGCCGGGGAGAACGAGTGTGAAGCGTGCTGTGAGTTTCCTCTTAAAACATTAAATCTGGTGTAACTTTGCAGCTCTTCCAAGTAAACTAGAATAAAGAGAACTAAATGTAAGAAAGAAAATCGACTGTTCTTGAAGGTCGCCTGGCTAGAATCCAGTGTTTTTATTATTAGCTCTAGAAATACTTTTTTTTTTACTGTTGTTATTTAATTTTTTCACCAAACTGTTGCGTTATATTACGGCAAAAGAGGACGGGTGTGTCAGAAAAAGAGTAATCCCACCATAAACTGCACCATAACCATCAAACATTTCAATGCGGTATCGACATTGAAAGCAGATGATTGTGTGCTTTGCTCTACTATTTGTCGTGTTGTAGCTTCTAATTATATTTTATTAAATTCTTATAATTTTTCTGCCTGGCGTGCATTAGTCGCAAATTGTCAAATTGCTAAAGTGTTTTGGTCTTCTCTCAAGCTTGTTCCTATTACTTATTTCCGGCATGCCGTTCGTCTGTGAAGCGCTTTGAACTTCACTTACCATAAAGTTTGATTGATAAATCAATTTTTATTCCCCTAAATTCATTAGAGACTAAAACCAACAAGGCAAATTTCGCTGAAGCAATGCAAGATACAAAAAAAAACTATTAGATTAAACATCACACGGTAAATAAATGAAGACAAAGTCTAATCGGAATCTGACTTCAGTTATTAGCGTCCTGTTTGACGCAGTGTGTTGACGTCTGGCCGATGAAGCTCGACCTCTCGGCTGTGGTGACCACGGTAACCACGAATATCTGGTTGGTTTGGCTCACCAGACAGCTGCAGCTTCCTGCACACAATATAATATAAAACCAGAGAGATTAGCCACCCAGCTAGCACAACAACAACAACACAAATACTGATGACTAGTACAAATAACTTGCATAATTAGACTCAGGCCTATACACAGCTATGGCTGCTAGCATGGAAATACTGTGTATACTATAGTTTTATCATATTTATTTCTATCACATTGTTTTCAAATGTTGTTATGAGCAACTAAAGGATGAGACACAAAAACAAAACTGAACAATATACCACATGAGGATGATTTTTACTGGGGCACATCAGCATGCTAACACATTAAATGCTAACAACAATGCTAATGTCCAGCGGATATTATGTGACGCTGCACGGTCTCCGTTTATTCCCGATAATGGACGCTAAGTTCCAGTTAAATTGAAGGTTTCACGGCAGTTACTCTGATAATAGTTGAATTTATCTATCTAACACCCTTTAACATCACTTGAAAGTGTCGGCTAGCTTCTCCGAAAATGGATGCACGAAATCGCAAGACAAAGTAATGAAGAAATGTAGCAAAATAGTTTCAATAAGACGATATAGTTAACATTGATATACAAGAGAAAATTTAGTTAACGTTTGGCTCACTAGCTACAAAGTTACTAGTGCAAATACTAGCATTACATTAAAAAATACATACCTTACCTTTGATCATAGCACTGTTGTTCTAAAGGTATGTCTGCTGAACAGCTACTACTTTAGTCAGACGAGGACCTAACACTTGTTTCTATTTTTTACCTCTTACTTTATCGGCAATGATATGTTGTGGTGTCTTTCTTTGGACAAAAGAGTCTGCTAAATGACCTAAATTTTAATGTACATTGTTAACGACTGTTAACACAAAACTATTCCCAATAACAGTGTACAGTTTAAGTCTTCTCTTCAACATACTATTGTCTCATGTTCCACAAATTATTTCACTTTTGAGAGACTGTTGCTAGTAAACGGTTGCTGGACCTTCTAGCAACGCATAAGGGAATATTTAAGGGCAAACATGAAGAGGTCAGAAAGTTTCCCCTGACAACATCTTAAGGAAATCCTTATGGTGATTTTATGCAACTCATTTCTTTTTGAACATTTTGAGAGCAACCTCAGACAGAGTGGTTTTTTTATGCAGCCGGGCGCTCGTCCTGCAGCTTTACATGGACAGAGGACGCATTATGGATGGTATTAAATCACATTAAAAACCCGAACCCAGGACTGGCCTGCTGTACAGCATGCATGTTGTGTGGATCTCATTAACAAATACTCATATTTGGTCATAAATTCATGCAGAGGAAAATAAAAATTCATGAAACAAAACCACTTGAGAGAAGACCGCTTGACCTCGCAAGAGCGATGCAAGTGTTTTTATTTTCTTTTTGAAGGCTAAAGGAAATGTTTTCTCGAGGACTTTTTCAGTGCTTTGAACTTGGCGAGGGATCCAGCTGCCCCTTCATTATGTCGGACATAAGATGCTCAATGTGTTGCCTCTCAGCCGTGAAAACACGTTGTCCATCAAACGCATCTACAACCAAGTCATGAAGTACATGTACTTTAAGTATTTCCATTTATTTATACTTCTACGCTGCATTTCAGGAGGAAATACTGCACTTTTTACACAGCCACATGTATTAGTAGTGTACAAAGTATCTACAATTAACATTCAAATGCAGAATTATATGGATTCTATAACCACTTTTACTTTTGATACATTTTGCTGACACATTAATTAATTAATTAATTAATTGTATAAATACATTTTGCTACTTTTTTACTGAAATTCGAAGGTGTTGCATGTTTTGTGTTAAATGAATAGTCTATATGAAATGCTCTTGTGTGAATTAAATACTTGACAAATTAAAGGTAAATATATTCTATGATTTAGCACTTTTCTGCACAGTTTGAGTCAGAATGTGCTCGTTGACAACCCATAGTTGTATCTCTATATCTGATTTCATCACGACGTGATTTCACTGAAAGATCAGATCATTTTACGCTACAATATTTCTATTCTTAACCTACCTTTGAAAATTATCTGGGACTGGGAATCCCCAAACTAAAGTGTCTTAAAAAAAAACAATAATGTATTATTATTATTGCTATTGTTTAACTTATTGTTCTTGATTCATGTTTTCCATAAAACCGTCTCGACTAAACTGAAAGCATGATCTCCCTGACTTTGTTTACTAGTGTAAACTGTTGCTACTTTCTACTTATCTTACCTAATTTCTTGATTTAGCTTTTTTCCTCACATAAATCTATCGGTGGGAAATTAAATTACCACACGGGTGAAAAACTGCAATGGGGAAATAAGCTTAGTTTCCATTGAGCCGAGCTGCAGCATTGTGGTTCATCAGCGTACGAACGTGTGGAGTGTCGGCTGATTCAGATCTAATGTATCAAGCTTTAAATAGCTCTTGCCTGAACTCGGGGAGGTTACACTTTTTTTTCAGCATTTACTTCTCTTTTTTCGTCGCAAAAGTGTGTTTGAGGCGTTCTGCGGTGAGAGGCTGTGTGTGCGTGCCTCTGTGTACACATATGCATGTTTCTGTCTTTCTGTAAATATGCGTGTGTGTGTGTGTGTGTGTGTGTGTGTGTGTGTGTGTGTGTGAGGATTGAATGGCTTGGCTCCACATCAAAGGCCCCTGCGAGTCTCTGCATTAACGAGGCCCTTTGTTCCCTGCCTCCCAGATTACAGCACGTCTCTGCTGCCAGTGTGTGTGTGTGTGTGTGTGTGTGTGTGTGTGTGTGTGTGTGTGTGTGTGTGTGTCTGTGGAGGGCATGGTAACCTGTAGACCAAAGGCCAAGGTCTGGCCCTCCTCCTCCTCCTCCTCCTCCTCCTCCTCCTCCTCCTCATCATCATCATCTTTCTTATCTAATGTAACCAAAATGAAAGCCGATCCAAGAAAACAGTTTTGGTTTCATTTCTAGTTTCTGGGTTCCATCGTTGCAGATTTGTTGTCATGGTAACCTGCATTATGTAATCCTCCCCTTAATTTACGAATGAGAATTATTTGTTCAATTTATTGTCTATCTCGTCTATTATCTGCTTCACCGTGTGAAAATGTTCTTGTGGGCACCGTGGCTCTTACGCAACACCAACCAACCAACTTCCAGTGCGTCAGATAACGTGTAAACGCTCACTACGGGGCAGAGCAACTTTTTATCTCTTCATTGTTTTCGTCTCTTCTCAATGTTGCAATAAAGTTTGACTTAAAGTGCGAGACACAGGACTCAGTAACTCCTAAACAGCCGATAGGTGTTCGATCAGAGTACATTTTAGTTTTTATCTTGTTTAATTAATGTCTCACATGCTGCCTTTTAAAATGTTGTTTTTGTACTATTTATCTATTTTTATACTTAGATGTGACATCGTTTGGCATTCTGTGGACAGCAAACGTGTACAAACACGTTTCTTTACTGTGCATATGATAATAAACCATTCACATCTTGAATCTTGTCAGGTCGACATTTTGCAGAGTGTGTCGTTAGCGTCGCTTGTCACCGTTACGTGAGCCGTTAGTGGAGTTTAACCTCTTTTCCTAAAGTGGTTTTGCTTCCTTAACCCAACTTCCTGTGAAGACGGATGTCTGTTTTGAAAAGACACAGTGGGAGCGTCCACGTTTCCATCAATGGCGTCTTCTTCGTCCCTCTCGTCTGCGACGAGGAAATGAGGAAATCTCAAATAAAGTATATCGTCATGCCGTCACCACGGGGGGAACGTAGAGCGTTGCGGTTTGAAGTTTGGGAGCGCAGCCCGAGCGTCGGGATTTGATTGGCTGCTGTGAGAATGTGTTGGCAGCACATGCAGAGTGGAGCCATGAGAGCATCTTCAAAATAGGCGGGATGTGCACAACTGTGAACAATTAATGCTTCGTGTCTGATGTCACCCCGTTTGGAAAAAAGAGACTGGATCCCGACTGAATCTTATTTCTGAGTTTGCGGTTTCAAAACTCATCATCCAAGTCTTATTCAACCCCGATGCTTCAACCTGTGAATCACCTCGACCTTCGTGGTGTCCGTGGCGACGCGGCGTGACGCAGGAGCCTCGCTGCTGCTGTTTCCACACTATCGGCCCTGGCTTTCATAAGCGCAGGGCCATGATTTGTTAATGTGCGTCTTTTTTAAAAAAGTTCATGAACCGAAGCGGATGATGGAGCCGTTCCAACCACAGCTCGCTTGTTCTTTCCTCTGAGCATGAGAGAGCAGGCGGCGTGCAGACAAATCGAAGGGTTTGGTTTCAAAAACAGAGATAAAGTCGGTTCCAAATAAAAAAACAACAGGGTTGATAAGACATCTCCTCTCACACACTTGAATGAAAAAAGGATGGCACTTCAGAAGATCATCCTTGTGGAGATTTTGCTTTAAATCATTTAGATCTAACATTTCGTCATAATAGATGTTGAAAATGCTTTTATTTTTGTATCTCATCTGATGTCCTTGCAGAATTTACTTCTCCATGAGTTTTAAGACAAAACGTAATCACATTGAAAGTCCCAAACCAGCATCTCCGTCCACTGATCCTCTGCATGCCGAAGACCCGGCGACGTGTTTTCAGAGCTCCTCTGTTTATGTTTGTTGATTTCATTCACCCCCTGAAAAAACCCAGGCCCGCGCAGATTCATGATATCAGCTCATAAATGTTTGATAAGGAGCTAACGAAGAGGTAAAGGGACGGCACTCCGCCGGATCAAAAGAGACGGACACATTCAAATCAGCAAACACTCAGCAAACTAGGACTTCAACAAGCTCATTATCCCGCACAACATATCAAGTTTTGGGGTTATTTTGCTGAGATGGTATCCAACGTTTCCATGAGAACTGAAACCAGTGGAGGCCGGCGACGGGTTTCGCAGGGGAAGGGGCAGGTTGAGTACCTTGCTCAAGGGCATCTAAATGGGAAGTGGTGGAGGAAAGGAGCAGGAGCGCCGTGGCATCTCGTCAGACTAACACGCATCTCAGATCATGAATAAGAGGTTGAGAAGGACAAAATAACCCTTAACTAACATCATAGTGGACTTTAAGGGGAAAAACATATCATGAACTCAATTTTTAGATTGTGGAGCTCCATCTTCTTTCAGCCTGATGGAAAGAAACCTCTTAGATGTTTATTATAAACATGAAATAAGAAATAAATGTTGATACATTGTATACATGTTTGTAGTTGTACATATCTTTTAAAGAAATCTCCACTTCAGCTTTTTATCCACCAAACTTTCCAGTTTGATTCCTGTCTTTATTCTGAAGGCTTTTATTACAGGGGTTTGCTCATGTATCATTCATAGCATGATTTATACAACAATTTATTCCTAAAAACATGGCCAAAAGGCAATTCCTTTATGGTTGTTGGCAGCATATTCAGATTCGTGGAGTGGCACAAATAATTTTTAATCTGATAATTATTGATTTGATTGAAAAACCTTCATTCTGCTGCACAGAACCTAAACGTCATTTTAGCATGCAGATTGGTGGCGCTCCACTTCACATTTAAAAGCAATTAAACATAAGTCAGTCATAATCTTTAGTCTTACTAAAAGCCACTTTGAATATTCGACGTTGCCCTAATTTACTGTTTCATGGCAGGAACGCAGTCACAAAATATACCCGTTGAAAAGATTTGTTGAGGTTCCACATTGCTGGCTGGATGCTGCCAAGGAAGACATGGTTTTCATTGTAGGAAAACTACCAATAAAAAGCACACAAGTGGTTCCAGTTAAGAGCTGTTCACTTGGATGTGGCTTAACCCCAGTGAAAGGACATGATTTAATTACTCTGCAGCTTTAATGCGCCTGATGTTTCTTTAGAAAGCACAGTATATAATCTTTTTTTTTAACCAACTGTGATTCATCTTTGTAAAAAAAAGAAAGAAAGAGGGAACGTTCCCCCCCACCAATGATTGAGCAATGGAAAGGGACTTGTCGTAATGACTGTCTCATATTAAATGAGTTCTTGACACACTGACAGCAGAGTTGATGTTTGGGTGTTTCGTACACTTTGCAGAGCTGGCATCGTTCATTTGCACGGCCGATCTTCCTGGTTTGGGTTCAGGTAAAAGCACAATCCATCGAAAGAACCCGACTAAGTCTGCTCAGAAGACTTCAGTGTTATTTTCCTTATTTTATTTGAGTAATCTTTAAAGATTTGCTGATACAATTATTCAGCGAAGGGGAAAAGGTGATAAAAGTCTCAAAATGATTCGGCCATCTTGGTTTTTTGCAACCAGGAGTGACACGAGGGGGTGGAGCTAAGTACAAGTGCTGAATAAGACATATTTAGGGAAACAAAAAGAACTGAAAACACGTTGTAAACCAGCCGCTCTTCTAAAGTTATGTCCCCATACAACGGAAACTTGCATTTGTGAATTGTGTTTCAGGAGAAACGGATTTTGTGCGGATTAAATTCGTTCTTAATCGCAAACTAATTTCAAATGAGTCCGGGGGGAGGATGTCGGGGTTGGTGGAGGCGTCAAACACAGGGCTTCCACCCAGGAGACTGCGGTTGGCGTCCCGTGTGAGCCATGGTGTGTTGTGGTTTTCAATTTTATTGTCATTTTAAGCCAAACCATGATGGGTTTTTTTTAACTAAACCAAACAGTTACGTTGCCTGAACATTACTGTGCCGTTTGTTGGGTGTTTTGTTTTGATCGTTGACCACGTGTTTCAAACTGCTGATTTAAGACCATAAACTCATGTTTACTGGATTAATAAATCAAGTGAGAAGTCAGGGTCATTTTCTCATAGACTTCTTTACAAACAGACTTCTTTTTGCAACCAGAGTTGTCGCCCCCTGCTGGTCATTAGAAGGAACGCAGCTTACGTCCTGGAGGTTGCTGGCTGATCCCTTTCTTTAATACTCTTTAATATTGAGATTATGTATTTTTAACTGTTTGCTAAATAATTTTAACCAGAACAAGAATTTTACAATTTCAGACCATGTTTAGCATTTTGCACACTGCTCTGTTTCCACAAGCCTGTAATTTAAACCATGAACATCTTTGCATCAAGACACGCTTCCTTTAAAAGAACAACCACACTCTGCATCGTGTTCAGATAGGTACGCAGCGCTCCCATTATCTGCGTCTGCATGTGAAAAGCTCGCCTCCTGGGGTCACAGCGAGCGACGCATGCTTTCTGTTTTCTGTGTGGGTGCGTTTCTTTATCTGACGGCTCACGGCTCCTTATTTGGCCTTTCCTGCCCAACAGAAACGACGTGTGATGTCACGAGAGTCATTTGTGTTGTTGTCAAAGATGATGAGAAAGGATGCTGTGTGTGCGTGTGTGTCCGTGTGTGTGCGTGTGTGTGTGTGTGTGTGTGTGTGTGTGTGTGTATGAGTCACAGAAAACTCTGGACTGGTGGTGGTGTGTGAACTTAAAATATGACTCTGATCCGACAAGAATAATCAAAAACCTTGTAGCGAAACAGAGACAGAGAGGGAAGGAAAGGGTGTGTGTGTGTGTGTGTGTGTGTGTGTGTGTGTGTGTGTGTATGAAAGATCAACAGACATAAAGAGGGAGAGAAAGTGTTTGTAGGTCAAAGCACCTCGGAAGTATTTCAAGACAGTACAGAAAGTGTGACTCGTCTGTCCGTCTGTGTGTGTGTGTGTGTGAGAGAGAGAGAGAGAGAGAGAGTGAGAGAGAGTGAGAGAGAGAGGCTTACTATTGTCTATAGCCTGAGGTGAACCTATGAACCCATGTGATAAATGTGCGTAACTATCAGTACAGATATTTATGGGAAACTATGCTGAGATCAGAGAGCGGCGAGCTCACGAGGCAGCGTGGCCCCGTGCAGGAGAGGTGCCGTCTCTCTGGGAGGAAAAACCAGCTGCCTATATTTAATCAAGGCGAATAAACAAGGAGTTTAAACAACTCATTTATAATTTAGATTTGCATACATTAAAACCCCTCATTTTAATCTTTTTATTAATATGCATCGACAATATTGTATAAATATGCAGTTTTATGCAAATACTGGGGCCCATTTTTCTGTTTGTATTTAATTCTGTTTCCCAGCTGTGGATCATCATTTTCATTCAAGGCAACCGACTCAGATTAAGTCAAGTATTAAGTCACAGCATGGGAGTGTATAAATATTTCTCAATTAAAAAACGGTGAAGGCTCGGCTCTGCTACTGTATCAGCATTAAAAATGCATTGGCATTGGGAGGAAAATAGGGGAAGGCAAGTTACGAGTTTGATAAGACATCACAACTTCAAGTCTACATCTTTGAACTATTTTTTTTTCTTCTTCTTCTTCTTCTTCTTCCCCTCCTCAAATCAAGTAGTTGCAACAGCTAACACTTTGTGCTGTTTTTGGAGACTGTTACAAAATCTGGGGGATGTAAGGACCAGTCAAAAACATGCAGCGCATCTGTTATTGATGAGCGGAGCCGCGCCTTGTGATGTTTTTCACACAACGTCCTACATTCGTGGACGTTTTTCTCGCCACTCGATGCAAATGTTTTTTGGGGTTTTTTTTGTTCCAAAATGCGAAAAACTACCAACTGAACAGCGTGACGACAGCCGCTACAAAAGTGACAGCTGGGACGAAGCAAAACTCACACTGCATAATCACCAAAGTCATTAACACACTCTCACATTTAATATCAGTGTGGCCAGATTTTTATTATTAATAGAGCTGCGCGCTAGCTATAGGAATCACCGAATATGTTCATTAACGAGAAAACGTAAACAGCGTTTAAATCACGATAAGAAAGAACCAATCGCAAGAAAGAGATGGGCGGGTCTTACACACAAGAGGCAGCTGATTGGTCGCTGGCTTAATTCATCAGACAGCAAAAAACAATGCGAAATCAAAGAGTTTTGCAATTTATCGCTCCACATGTTTTATTATAAGACACAGGTCATGATGCTATCTTGCATGTTCTTAATATTATTTTTCATTATTTTTTATTCCATGCAGGCGAATATGATTGCAAGTAGCTCAAATGCAAGAAGTATTTAATGTTTATTCGTGAAGAAACGTGTTGCATTTGCATCACAAGTCTTTGGATGGACTTTGCAAACTGAGGGTGCATTGGAACCAGATTTCATGATTCCACATTATAATAATCATGCTTATTCTTTAAATAACACCGTGTGTTTTGTTATATAATTAAAATCCTGGAGGATGTGCATTAATTTGACCAGAGATCTGCTTTCCCACCTCTCAATGTAAAAATATAATAATAATAATTATAGCTCCTCAATTTGAATGATTGTTATTGGAGGTAATTTGACTTTAAACCAGTTGATGATAAAAAATTAAATTACTGATTCTGTGCAAACTTTGCTTTAGGATTTTGGGTGATTTCCAAAGTAATGAGAACATTTCAGTAAACAAGAAATAAAATCTAGATGAACTGAAGTAAAACACAAAAATAATTAAATTAAAAGTACTTTATGTGAAAGTATCATTAACACAATATCCTTATAGTATTGTAAAGTATTGTAAACTATTATTTAAAAATGTGATAATGTCTATATAGCATTTTACTAGTTGAAGGTAATATTTACTAATTTATATACTGTTATTTTAATTTATTGAAGCTCAACGTGTTTTTATGCAAAAATGTACTTAACTTAATTTGTAAATAAACTGTTAGATGAATGTAGTAGTATACAATGGCACGGCATGGAAATACTAGTACAAGAACCTCAATTAGAGTACAGTTCTAGTACTTTGTAAATGGGAGAGACCGGGGATTAATGTAACGGGTAAATGTAACGGGTAAATGTAACGGGTAAATGTAACGCACTCAATTCCTCCAATCAGAATCATGGTAGAGTGATGTCACTTGCATTGCACATGCTTAGTAGGACTCTCTATCTCTCTCTCTCTCTCTCTCTGCCTGTGGAAAAGGAGGAGGAGCATTTTATTTCAGCAGAAATTTTAAGCAAAAAAAAATAACAACAACAAACCAACCAACATATTTTGATGTATGGAAGTTATTTATATATAATATACAGTATTTATCTTCTACTGTGTGACGTTTAGATGACTGTAAGCACATACTAATACTAATACTAAAATTACATTTCTATTGGGTGTATTATAATAAGCATGTTTGTTCTAGTAAACAATTAAAAAACAAATAAAGAATATCATCAAGATTCTCCAACAATATTAAATATTTATAAAAAGTGTGTTTGTGTATATAAAGTTAGTGATATGAAATCATTATTTAATACGTATGTTGCTCATATCAAAAGATGATACTTATAATGTAACATATTTAAACTGTAAATAAAGAAGAAAAAATAAAACATTATGTTTCCCAAAAACCAGAATACATGATTGCAATCAGCAGTCCTGATACATGCAGAATATCTACCAAAATAAAAGCTCTTATCTCCATTTTATCTTATCTCTATCTTTTTTACTTAACATTTTTTTTTACTTTATTGAAAGTTGCCAGCACATACAAATTAATATAAACACTACAATTATGCTGGGATATTTGACTTGAATGAAGTTTTGAGGGCAGCCAGGGGAGAGATGCTGTCTCTTTAAGAAGCTCAGCCCTCTGCCGAAACAATCGGTACACCCCCCTCCTCCTCCCTCCTCCTCCTCCTCCTCCTCCTCTCTCCCTCCTCCTCCCCTCGCAACTCATCGGACCTGTCAATCATCCGGTCGGCAGCCCTTTGATGTCGGGACTCCTCGCCTTGTCTTGGGCTCAAATGAGCTGTTTGCTGTTGTAGGAAACATTAGTCCTCTAGCAGCCAGCCAGCCAGGGGGACGACACATCGCAACTTTTTTTCTCTTCTTCTTCTCCCCCCCACCACCAATGTATGTGGCGGAGGTTTCTACACTTCGGAGGACTGAGGAACAAGAAAAGTCCTTTTAGTTATTTATACTTTTTTGTTATAGTGGGGTGTTTTTTTGCGTTAATATCGCGAAGGAAGCGGTAAAAGAAGAAGAAGAAGAAGAAGAAGAAGAAGAAGAAGAAGGAGAAGAAGTCGACATGCCTCAGCTCAGCAGCGGCGGCGGGGACGACCTGGGAGCGAATGATGAGATGATAGCGTTCAAAGACGAGGGCGAGCAGGAGGAGAAGATCCAGGAAAACGCGTTCACGGAGAGAGACCTGGCCGACCTCAAGTCCTCCCTGGTGAACGAGTCGGAAATAAATCAAAGTCCGAGCGCAGCGGTAGGTGGCACGGGGGGGGGAGAGAGAGGGGGGAGGAGGGGGGAGTAGTGGACGTAACGCGGAAAAGTGCGCGTGTGTGTTTTTGTTGAATGAAATATGAAATACCTCCATGGTTATAATGTAGCACTCCCAGAATGTTACATTGTAACACACCGCGAACTGTGATAATGTTGCTGTAAAGTCTATGCAACACCTGGTTGGTCTGTTTTACTTTACACGTCTTTTTGACTTTTTTTGGAGAGTTTTATCTTGTTTGTTGTCCCCGTTTTCCAGGCGGTCAGACGGGGACAGGGCGAGCACAGGGGCTACCCAGAAAAACACCGGGAGCATCTCGACGGAGGTAAGAGGAAGCTACATCTCCACACACACACGGGCTTTCTTTTTTTCTTTCTTTTTGTTTGAGTAGCCACTACTAGCGAGGAGGACACGTGTTTCAAAAACTTTGTAGGTTGTGTACACTGCAAAAGGTGAACACCTTTGCTTTGAATGTCCATTTACAAAAAAACTAAAAAAAATGTGTGAACATGAAGTCCTTAAAGGGGCCAGTTCACCCCCCCAAAAATGCATAATTTACCTTTATCTACCTGTATTGTTGTTCTCCATGGAGTGACACTAAAGTTTAAAAATATACATTCAGCACATTTGCATGTATAAATACATTGATACATGTCTGCATTTATTTTAGATTTGTGTTTTTTAGAGCCAAACATTGACATACTTTTGCAGTGTAGTTTTTCATCAGACCCGGGTCGTTAGAGGTTTATTATTTAAAAAAAAAAAGGATAAGATGCACGTATGCAAGGCATGTTTAATTATGTGGGCTTGTGTCGTGTCAGTAATACCAATAATGTATCGAAAAGGGAAAAATGGTGAAATGGGGATTTCAAATGCATCTATATGGGAATAACCCACAGAAAACATTTTTTACAGTTCTGATTCATTCTTCTGTCACCTTAGTTACCGTCATGTTAAAAGTATTTTTTTTGGGGGGGTGAGCTTAGCGTCCCATGCAGATCAGATATAACGTAGTTACAGCTGACCCACGGCCTCCGATGCTTAATATGGGAGGTGGTGGTGAGAGATAAATTAACACACAGGCTCCAGGAGTTCACGCCTCTCAGGCTAGGTGATGCTTGTAACGCTTTTTGTCTCAAGTGTTGTCGTCTGTGCTCACACGAGGATACAACATGTAGTAACTCCAGCACTTGTGAATAGCTTGACTCTGCTTTGTATGCACGTCTATTTTGGATGTTTTATATAAGGCTCACGTTTGAGTTTATATGCTTGGCTGCAGAATTTAACATGATACCACACTGATTCCCGTCCACTCAGACACCAAAGTAAAAGATTTTGCTCAGCAAATATAAAATAAGTCCCGTTAAAATCCTCGTGAAGTCATTGAGTTTCTAACTCTTTGGTTTTGTCGTTGTTTTCAGTGTCGAAGCAGCAAGATGGAGGCATGTACAAGACGACGGCGTATCCGGGGTATCCGTTCCTGATGCTGCCGGACCCCTACCTCCCAACAGCTCGGTGTCTCCATCTGTAAGTCCATTTGTCTTTTTAATTCTCACGCTGGCTACAAATGAACTGGTTGTTGTTGTTTTTCTCAATGTGGTTTCCTGTGTGATGGCGGCTGAAGGACAGCCAGATGAGGCCTTTGTGTGTTTTTAACGTCCAATTTCGGACTCCGGTGCAAAGTTGTGCACTTCATCTGCTGATATTGTTTCTGCATCATTTGTGTTTCATGAGGAATCATTTTATTCCACTACTTGAACACAGCTTAAGACGGCGTTTGTCATTTAGGTTTAAGTCACAAACTGTATATGTGCTTGGATTTTCGGGCTTTGAACTCGTCTGTTTCCCGTCGAACTGCCGTCTGCCGAAAAACATGCTTTCCCTCATGAACGCCGCAGCCTCACGAGGGGAACGCATGAGGAAGAAAGAGAAGAAAAAAGAGCTTGTTTTTGTTTACGCCTTTTTGCCGAAGTTGGAATTTCATTGATGTCGTCATCGCGAGGCGTTTCACATGACGTCTCCCATCTGCTTTTTTTTGTCTTAATGGTCCCTCTTGAGTGTTAAACCGCTAAGACAAACATCAAGAAAGAACTCGTGGACGGATGTCAAGAGTGCAGTATCATCCAAAGGCTTGACAGGCCTTTAAAAAAAAGAGATGAATCATAAAATCCCTCCCAGTCAGCCCAACCGATATCCATGGATAGGCTGACTAATTGCACCAAACATGAGCGGTTGTGCCTAATTCATTTTTCACGTGCTGCGTAATCCTGTTGCCTGAATTAACCCTCCGCTCTCTCAGACAAGACGCCTGCTAAACGGCAGAGATGCATGTTCATGAGATCACATGTGACTTTGGGGCTGATCTAACGAGGCACAGTGAAGTAGGAATCCGCTGTATCACTAAATCTTTTTTTTAATGGTGGAAAATGCGATTAGCCTGAGTGTTTTTTGTTTTTTTAGCTGCACTGTCTTCCATGTTTTTGGGTCGAGGCCCATCGGTTGGTCATGGGAGGTTGGAGTGAAATCCTCTAAAAAAAAATACCTCACATTTAATTAATTATTCAAGCTCTAGTCTATTGGGAAATAACTTTAATTATATTTCATGGCATATCTGTGATGTTTGTGCTTTACAGTTTGGACGCAACACAACTGCAAAGTTGTTGCCTGAGAGAAAAAAGAAAAATAAGTACAATTTTACGGTGTTTTTACGGTGATTTCTTTTTTTCTTGGAAAGAAAAACCCCTAGACAGTAGACCGTAGTACTGTCCACTTGTTTAGGTCTCAGCTTTACACACAGAAGATGTATTTGTTTTGCCAGAGAGGGGCTTGTTGGTACAGCAGCATCGTTATAACTGGTTTTAAACTTCTTCCAGCTGTTCTATCATATGTCAGCTAACCTTACGCTCTGATTGAAAATATGATTTGAACAACAAGAGAGCACGCATACTCGTATTTCCTTTTAAACATCTTTTTTTTTTTACATTTCGTTGCATAACCCAACACATCCGGCGTCGCCTTTTGACAAACACGGTGT
Source organism: Eutrigla gurnardus (assembly GCF_963514095.1). NCBI lineage: Eukaryota > Metazoa > Chordata > Actinopteri > Perciformes > Triglidae > Eutrigla > Eutrigla gurnardus. The sequence goes on from NC_139938.1 coordinate 17,105,647, forward strand.
GACGTCGCGCGTCAACGTGTCGCCACTTCTTTTCACCTCCCTCCCTCCATCAAAGCCTCTCGGAGGTTGTTTTTGCCGAGGGTGGGGGTGATGGGGGTAGATGGGTGGTGGTGGGTTGGTATGGTGGTGTATGAAGAGCACTTTCTTTCCTTGTGTGTCTTGGAGACTCCACACAATGCTCACTTGTTGCTGCCTCCCTTGTAATTAGGTGGCTGGTTGCGAGGCGGTAGCGGCGTATCGGCCCGTCTACCTGCCACTTGAAAGGCTGAGCATAGTTAAGAGGGGGGGGGGGGGGGGGGGGGGTGATGGATGGAAGAGCTGGAAACTACAGGTCTGGGAGGCTTGCAGGAAAAAAAGGGCTGTTTGGTGTTTTCCTAATGTTGTGGTGTTTAAGTGGGACAAGGCAACGCATGTGTGTCCATGTCTGTCTCGCTGTCCTTCTGTCTCCCTGTCCTTCTGTCTTGCTGTCCTTCTGTCTCGCTGTCCTTCTGTCTCGCTGTCCTTCTGTCTCCCTGTCCTTATGTCTCGCTGTCTTGCTGTCTTATGTCTAGCTGTCCTTATCTCTCCCTGTATGTCTGTTTTGCTGTTCTTCTGTCTCCCTGTCCTTATGTCTTGCTGTCTAATGTCTAGCTGTCCTTATCTCTCCCTGTATGTCTGTCTTGCTGTCCTTCTGTCTGTCTGTCCTTCTGTCTCCCTGTCCTTGTGTCTCCCTGTATGTCTGTCTTTCCTTCTGCCTGTCTGTCCTTCTGTCTCGCTGTCTTGCTGTCCTTCTGTCTGTCTGTCTTTCCTTCTGTCTGTCTGTCCTTCTGTCTCCCTGTCCTTATGTCTTGCTGTCCTTATGTCTTGCTGTCCTTATGTCTCCCTGTCCTTATGTCTAGCTGTCCTTCTGTCTGTCTGTCCTTCTGTCTTGCCATCATGGCGTTGAGAGTTTCACGCTGCTAGTATCTTCCGGTTTGGCCAACTCTACGAAGTGAAGCAGCTTGTCGAGTAATCATTTAGTGTATTAAATGTCCAATAATGGTGATATTCAACATTTAAACAATGTCATACTGATATTAAATTATTATAAGTATTATATCCTGATGGTTGATAAAAGTTAAAAATAGATAAATAAATAAAAAAATATATATATGTCACGTTTGACCAGTCTTGGCTAGATTAGGAAGTTATTTCAGATAAACAATCATGTGTTCATGCAGATATTTTTTATTATGTTTGCAGCTCAAATACATAGTCTGTAAATCAATATCATGAGTGATTTTTAAAGGAGGAAAAAAAACATTTTCATGGTTCCAGCTTCTCGTGTGTGATGATTTGCCAATACCTTGGGTACTGAGACATTGTGAGGAATATTTCGTATTAGTTCATAAAATAATCTGTAGATTATTTGCGAGTGCAAAGACCCTGACTGCTGTTATTACGAGTTGCTTTGGAAACAAGGAAAATCACTCTCGGTAGCCCAAAAGTGTGAATAATTTTTTGCAGCCAGATTGTTGGGAGGCTGTTGACGGTAATCATCTATAAATCAGTGGGAGGCTGAATGTTGTCAGCATTTACTGGCTAAGATGAACAAACAACAGCAACTTCTCAAACAGCTTTTTCCAGTAAACTCATTGTGAGAGCATCAGCCGAATGACAGTTTATAATAATATAGTAATATGTGTCTGTCTGTATCTTCCCCTCCTCCTTTTGATACAAGACCAATCTAATAATTCTTCATTTTGTTTCAGAATATTTATTTTTGCTTATTTTATATATATTTTTATTTGATTTATGTGTAAGGATTAGATGAGGACAAACTAGTCAGGGGGAAAAAAACTTTTTAATAGGGGAAAAATAGAAGAAACTTCAGGGCAACCTCCTCTCAGGATGGGCAGCAATCTAATAAATGTCATGTGTACAGAATTAACCAGATAATCCGATCACAACATAGTCAATCCATGTGATAGATAATAATAGAAAAATATTACCACAATAGTAACAGCAGAAGGGGTTATAATAGTTATAATAGTAGCAGTAATAAAGACGTCAAATCACATTTGAGGGACGTTTTTGTTCTGAAAAGATTAACATGATTTAACATTTTCACCCAAACCAGATTATCTGAAAAAGACAAAAAAATATATAGACGAGAGGAATCATGCTCCTTTATTATTGTGGTATTAATGTTAACATCTCTGCTGCTGCAAAGTGTATTCCCTCCGTATCCCATCCAGTAATTCTCCCTATTACAGATGTCACGGGGGGCATTTCACTGTTCATTACATGAAAGTAGCCGTCGCTCGTCCTTTCAGAGGAAGTGGCCAAAGAAGGAGATTTGTGGGATTCAGAGATATGACAGAACTCCGCCAGCTCGTTGTGTTTTAGATAAAGCTTCATCTGTGTGTGTTTTCTGTTTGAATTCATTAAGTAATGTGTGCGTATTGAAGGTTTTGGCATGTTTTCAGAGTGTTTTTCTCCTCAAGTTTGTTGCCCTAGGCTTGTGTTTGCATCCAGGGTTGTTGTGTGTTCGTGCTCATGTTTGCTGCATGAGTTGTGTGTCAGTGTGTGTTTGCAGCTCGTGGATGTGCAGAGCGTTAGACCTTGGCTGTGTGTGCATAATGCTGTGGATTACCAGCAGAGTGTTTTTTTTTTTTAAGGGATCATGAGTCTTTTGTCGTCTCGAGGAGTCAAACCCCAGTGGAGGGGGGATTGTGAGTGTTTTCGTTCTCTTCAGCATCCACCCATCTTCTTCCCCCTTTCTCTTCGCCTTTTTCCACCTTTCCACCTCTTTTCCTGCTTTCGGCTGCCTTCAACCTTCAACATCTGAGCTGGCTTTAAAACTCATTCATTCCTCTCTGAGAAAACTTCATGATACTTGTTGAGAACCATAAAAAAGATAAAGAGAGACGGAGGAGTTTATTTTGCAACTTAAGGACCTCTGCCAGCTCAGTGAGCGCTGCTGAGTGAATATATATTTCTTGATTTGTGGTTTTTAAAGAAGTTTTCTTCAAAGACGTAATGTTGAAAGCCCAAAACACAAGTTTGGTCTATTTGCCTAAATATTAGTTCATTATTAACCTATCTCTTTTTAAATAGAACTGTGTAAGAGCAGTGTTTCCCCTGAAATGTCTGATATTACTGGGCAGCGTTGGTTATTAACAAAGGTGGCACAAATATGTGTGTTAGTACTTTTTATGTATGAACTTCTGTCTCCTGAGCTTCTTTATGTCATCAAATCTTTGGCCACTCCTCGGTTACAATATTCTTTAAAATGATTGTTTGATTGATAGCAGGGTATGGACTTTTAAATGCACTTCTCTGGATAACATTGAGTTAAAAATGTACCTTACATAACTGAAGCTGCACTTCCTGCAGCTGCTTCACAATAAAAGCCCATCAGCGTCATGCAAACAGCAGCTTGTGTCGGATCAAAGTAAAGAAGAAGAAGAAGAAGGCACATTGCTTGATTCTTAATGGAGATTAGTTGGTTGCTAAACAACTGAACAACTAAAACAAAAACAGGGGGCTGTACTTCTATTTTTTTGACCAATGCCACATGGAGTGATTGGTGGTTACATTTTTGTGATTTAGACTAGATTTGGATCGATATCTTTTACAAACCATCTTTTTATTAGTTTAGCATTTGTCCACTGTTAAGTTTGAAAGAAGCATAGAAAATAAACGCCTATTTGTATGATTTACACGCAGCCAATCAGCGCAAATGTTTTTTGGTCGATTGCCTGCCTGCACACGACTCAGAGATGTCTGCGTCCAGGATGGGGGGCAGCTAGCAGCTAACAGTGCTATTGTCTGTAAAACTGAAAGGCGATTCAACCTAACTTGTGATATTCGGCTGCGTGCCATCTTCTTCACTGTCGGCGAGGCTGTGAAACTCCCTGTGATGTGGAAGCTGTGGTCACGTGAAGATGTCAACAAGCTCTGAAGACAGACACGCCACCCCTGAAACACTCTCCAAGTCATTGTACCTGGGTACAGACTGAAACATTACCAGTTACTCTGGGATTACAGCATAATGTTTGTTTTGTAAATGCTGTCACTGGAATGTACAAGCCGGCGCGTTAACAGCTCGCTGTGCTGCCTCGTTTGGGGGAATTTCCTGCTCATTTGACATTTGATTTCAGACTAAAAATGACAGGAAGAGTGCAGAGTTTCTGTGTTTGGGAAGGGTAGGGGTGAAACCTCATCACTTCTAATCGCCATCTCTAAATATTCAGCTGCTGCTGTTTTTTTTAAAGTTTTTAAATATCCCCTCACAACTTTTTCTGAACACAGAATTTCCAAACAAGTTTAATTATAATTAGCCACTTCAAGATCATTATTTGGTGCTAAAAGCTCCATGTCTTTGAATGTAAACTTACCTCACATCCACTCAGAAATCATCTGTTGTTGGTAACAAGTCCCTACTTTTCCTCCTCGTATCTCCCAAATAATTCAAAGTCCATCCTGCCAAGATCAAGGGAATGGCATGTGTGTGTGCAAGTCTCTAGGATCTTGCCACTTCCTTGTTTCCTATTGTATTGCAGCGCTGACAGGGGGGTTGTTCAGCCAGCCCCTAGTCTCATGGTAAACAATGGCAGCAACACTGGCTGAGGCCTCCCTAATCCCCCCCCTCCTTATTCAGACCCAGGGGCTGGGATGAGCGGCACCGGGGCCTCCCTGCCTCTGACTGGCTACGATAAGGACCCCGCCGCTCGGCTTTAAGAGGCCTTAAAAGAAAAGCAGCTTTCACTGGAAGGCAGGGAAAGCTCTCAAACATCTCCCAACTATCTGTTTTAAGGGACTTGTTTTCTAAACGGCTTTTTAGAGAAAGGTAACAACTGTTGCATGATGGGATAGAGGAACTGGCACTGGAGCCTCAGTTCGCCATTGTTGCGACGTATGTAAGCGCGAGATTACAGTTGTGTAAAGTCTGCGATTATTGAGTGAAATGAGGATTGACGATTGGACGGCAAATCTCCAGGATTGCTCTCAGCCAAACATGCAACATTTTTCCCCCTCGTCTTTGTGTTGAGATTATGAGACAAGTTTCCTCAAACACACCACATGTATTGTTGTCTCGTTTTATATTATATTAATGAATGAAGCCATTTGGACCACAGCAGGCTTTTAAACCTTGAAAATTGCCTTTCAAAAGCATGAATAAAAACCCTTTTGTACAACGTTAGTGGTGCAGCGTGGAGCACTGCTCCCGTCCTTGGGCTAGTTCATTCATTTGAGAAGAAATATAATTCAACTTTCTTTTTGAAAGAGCAATTTCCGTGGTTTTCTGACCTGATGATAGCAGCAAGAGGATATTACTTTCTCCATAGTTTATTTGGTTTATCAGCTGGCCAAAACCCAAAGCTATAGCATAACAGATGTATATTTAATTACTTAATAACTGTGTGTAGCAGGAAGTCTCAGGTAGACGGATGCCCCTACGCTGCTTCGAAAAGCCACAGGAAATAGATCAAAATAGATGTGAATAAGGAGCGATAATTAGACTGTATAGAGGGGGAGGGCTCGAGAGCTAAAGAAAGCCTTATAGAGGAAAGTGTAGATCAAAATACAAATGACCAGAAGAGCGCCCTCGTCGCCCCGTCAGGCTTTGAAGTAGCTGTGAAGGCACCTAAGAGAGAAACTATTTCAAGAGGCGGAAATGTTAAAAGCATATCAGAAGGCGAGGAAAACCCCCTTCAGATGGCCCCGAGGTGTTTATACCTGTAATTATTCATCCATTTATTTCTTTTCCGGCACAGGAAGTTGGGAACGGGGGGGGAGGAAAGAAATTGTAGAGCAATAAAAGACAGGTGTTGGTGAAGGAAGTAAGCGTTAGTTTGATATTATTAAGTCTGTGTCTGACTTTTTTATGCATTCAGCTCTTTAGACTGTCTATAAGAAGTCTTTCATTGGTCTGTGGACTCCCGTTTCGAAGCCTTTGTGTTTTGACATGAGAAGGTGGAGCGAAGACGTTTTTAAATGAACCTTCATGTCCTGAAAAACATACTGTGAAAGGGTTAATGCTGTAAGATGGACAATATCAATCACAAGGTAGCCCCGCCCCTAAATCATCCCCTGCTTTATTGTCTATTTGACTCTAAATGGATGTACTAAATGAACATGCTGGATTGAAGAAGACTTGAAACTAGAGATTGAGACCATAAACTCGTGTTTAAGTAGAACATAAAATATCTAGATTAGAACGTCTGATTAATTGCGATGCACGTGGTTGAGACGGTGTGTTACTTCATGTTGTTGATGCAGGTTCTTCTCTAAATGCGATCACACTTCCCATAATTCCTCCCAAGCTTCCTGTTATCAAAGAACATGCCAGAGATCAATCATGTTGGCGTTTTTTTTTTTTTCATATGTATTTCATTTTTGCCTTTTCACTTTCATTGAAATTAACTTGAGCGTCATCTCCGGTTTTCATGCTGTGCATCTCCCGTTAGATAACCGTTTTTAAGTCATAAATCAAGTGAAACTGCCACATTTTTCTGGTTCCAGCTTCTGATAATGTGAGGATTTTGCCGCTCCACGTCATTACAGGAGCTCACAAAGAAGCATCCTCTTTGAATGCAGACAGACGTCACAGGAATTTCTCTCGACTGAAACTTTCATCAGAGAAGAAGGGAGAGAGACGGAAACGGGCAGAGAGAGAGACGGAGGATAGGTTTCAAGTCTTTGTTTGGGCGCCGGTGTTTGTCTGCGAGGTGTGTGTGTGTGTGTGTGTGTGTGTGTGTGTGTGTGTGTGTGTGTGTGTGTGTGTGTGTGTGTGTGTGTGTGTGTGTGTGTGTGTGTGTGTGTGTGTGTGTGTGTGTGTGTGTGTGTGTGTGTGTGTGTGTGTGTGTGTGTGAGAGACAGAGTTTAGGGATGTTGCACCCAGGTGAGTCACTGGTCTGTGGAGCGAAACCATACAGTTTCTCCTGTGTCGTTGTTTACAGAGTGAGCTGTCTGGCCTCCCAGATGTGTGTTCTCAGCTCGTAGTTAATCAATGACAGCATTGTCTCTCTCTCTCTCTCTCACACACACACACACACACACACACACACACTCTCTCACACACACACACACACACACACCAAGTTGGTTATCAAAATACCCCAAGATCTACCCGTCCGTACTTCACACGTGGTCTGTTCGTCTTTTAAAATAAGAAAATGGTAAAGCCGTCGCTCTGAGATCTTTATATATATATATATATATATATATATATATATATATATATATATATATATATATATAAAACCTCAAGATACACTTGTATTGATCGCCATTTCGACTCATAACCCTGTTTACAGAAATGTGCGAATGTCGTGCAGAAAGTCGAACATGACAAAGCATTTCCTGCAGCGTGTCATTAAAACAACATTTTTGCCGTGCTCAGTCACAGTTGCGTGACCAACTTAAGTATAAAAGTGTAAAAACAACATGTAACTCGGATATGGCAGTAAAGAGTGTCCAACATGACGGCAGACAGCAGATCCCGTTAAATTAAAAATAAATGGAGCACATTTTTGATCCAACAGAGATCTTCAGTCTGGTGTTTTCAAGCTAAATTAAATGCATTGTTTGTCTTCAATGCAGAGAATATTCACATTTCTGTTGTTGTTTTTTGTATTATTTTTAGCTCAGGGTTGTTTTATGAATGCCGAATATAGTTTAAAAAAAAAAAACATAATATCTGATTTATACCAACAATAGTAAGTAAATATTGTGAGTGCAGCAAACAGACACTCCACAGAGTCAGCAGGTCAGCGGGTCACAACCTGTACATGTTTGAATCCCTCTCGTGACCCTGATCATTAACGGCTGCAACTATCCGTCATCCCGTAGCCCCGGGGTCGGCGGTTCGATCCCGGGCTCTGGTCGCTTTACAGCAGCTGCTAATGCTCAGGATGGGTCACATGTCCTGTATGTACCTGTATGTACATATGTGGCGATTTGAAATGGAGTTTAAAAATGTTATTTTAAATAAAATGCATGTGGGAATCTGACTTCAGAAGCAATTAATAAAAAATAATCAGATTCCAGATGTCTTGACATGTTCCGATATTATTTGCTCCTTACTGATTCCCATGGCGAAACTCAGCCGATGCCGGTTTGTTAAAAATCCCTTTTTTTCTGGTGAAATATTGCCAAAGCGCTGATATTTTGCTAGCTCTGGTTGAGATCACTCTTTGACTAACTCTGTCATCTAGCGATGGTGTTTTTTTGGAGCTGATGATGGACGTAGTTAACGAGTGTGAGCATGGACAGGAAGTACGGATCAGGTGATGTGTCGATGTTGTTGTAATGTTAATGAGCTGATCGATGGATATGATAACATGATATTGGCATGCATAGATAAACCGAGGACTGTCTGATCACAACAACCTGCACCTGCAGATGAGTGGAGCTTTATTAATAATGAATAATGACCATGCATGGTCTCAATCAACACCGCATTCGTTTCTCTGCTTTTCACCCTTATTACTCAGCACATCCACTTTGCAGGAGTAATATACAAAGTGTGTTTCTTGTTTTTAATCCCCTTTGCTGCTGTTATTAAAAAGCTGCCGCTCATTGTATCGACGAGGGGAAATCCAGTTGTCGACAGGTTCTGTCTTTTGTGGGGAAATCGGACGATATCGAGGTGACTATACTCCGCTGGTTTCTGTTCATGACAGAGAAATCACATGACCTATGGGAATTAAAAGCTTTGTTTCATTTCCTCTTCATTACTGTCGATAATCAGACAGAGGAGTTTCACAAACCAGTCGCACCTCTCTAAATTAGTCGCAGTTTATACGGTGTAGCAACAAAGAGAATTCCAGGAATATATACAATATATTACCAGAAATTATTATTATAAATGAGCTGTTCATCACATCATTGAACTAACATGACAGAAAGAGGAGGAGTTACATTTTAAATTACTCTAAATATGATATACCCAGGATGAATGTGGCGACCTGATCGCCACGGAGACGAGGGTCAGATTCAGCATCATGTGGGGAGAAAAGCCAAGCGCGTAACTTGGGTCATGTGACCACATCTCTGCAAACTGGCATGACTGGCATTATGCAAAGCTGAGCTGGGGGAAGTTAATAAAAAGTGTGAAATGGCAGAGAAGCTGAAAAAAAATGATCATGGACGTGTTCCTCGGCTAAAACTAACATAACATCCTATGAGACGCAGGTATAAAAGTCAGTCGCCTCCACTCGTGTTGACTTAAACATTTTATAAGCCTGCAGTCTCACACACACATAATACGCCGGCGCTTCCACTGTTTGCAAACAGTCGGTGTGACGGCCATATGGGAGCCGACGTGACAATTTGCCATGTGCTCTGCCTCTTTCATCTGTTCCTGTAAGGAAATTTACAACCTGTTTACACTCTCTCACTGAGTGTGTGTGTGACCTTATAGCACTCTGATAGTAGCACTGTTGCTCTTGAAGTAGTACTTTTTTTAGATGAGGACCTAACACTTGTTCTATTTTTAGCTCTTACTTTATCAGCAATGATACGTTGTGGTTTCTTTGTTTCCTTCTTTTGACAAATGTACTAATTGTAAGTCGCTTTGGACAAAAGCGTCTGCTAAATGACCTAAATGTAAATGTAAATGTAAATGTGTGTGTGTGTGTGTGTGTGTGTGTGTGTGTGTGTGTGTGTGTGTGTGTGTGTGTGTGTGTGTGTGTGTGTGTGTGTGTGTGTGTGTGTGTGTGTGTGTGTGTGTGTGTGTGTGTGTGTGTGTGTGTGAGAGAGTGTGTGAGAGTGTGTGTGAGTGTGTGTGAGTGTGTGTGAGTGTGAGTGTGAGTGAGTGTGAGTGTGAGTGTGTGTGTGTACCAACTTTAACATCTTGTGTGTTCACTGAGGATCTGGTACAAGATGGTACTCTGACTCTTGTATGTGTTGTTCTTATATACAAACAGTTATCTTCAAGGTTAACGTAGTGATGTTTTTCTACCATGGATGCATCGATATCAACACACCCCATTTATATTTTAATAATAAGTAACGATGTATTCAATCATTTGTTTCACATAGACTCCCATGCTATTGATCATTGTTTGAACGGTGGGTTTAGTGGGGTTTTTATTTTGTTTCTGTTGACGTCGAATGAAGTGTCTTTTGCTTGAAACAACCGTTTTTGTCAATGGAGTCTGGTGTATTATGGCTGTACAGCTGCTGTTTCTGGTTAAACAAAAAGGATTTTGCTCTTTAAAAAAAAGGTCTATTTCTGTCTGGTCCGTTCCATAATGTTGTCAGCCATTATAATATAACATATAATAACAATCTGAGCCTGTCAGCGGTGAAAACAAGCACTTGTAATGTGGTGGTTGGCTTTTATGTCTGTGATCTTTTATCTTTTTGACCTGTTTTCACTGCTGAGTTTGACCTCTCAGATATATCATACAAATGCATATTGAAGACTGTTCTGTCTGCTTCCCTCTGAAATCTATTTTTTTTACATAAATTACATGATATCTATGCATTAGTGCAGATAATGACAGTGTGTAGCGCTGATAGCTTGAGAGTAGCAGTGAAGGGGGAGGGGCTTCCCGAAGGGGTCAGTTTATAATATCACCCGACGACATCTCACCCTCCCAAACCTCAGCCTCCGCGGCCCGAACTTTATCATCATTTTTAATATGCACTTTATTAAAATAGTCTGGCTATTCTTAGACTAAATGAAACTCAAACCCCGTCCTCCTCCACCCCTCTCCACCCGGTGCCCATGGCTCTGCCCAGACCAGCTGGAGCCTCCACAGCCGCATGAAGTAGCTCTGCACACATGGCTGTGATCACACACACACACACACACACACACACACACACACACACACACACACACACACACACTCTAATCCTCCCTCATGATCTGCTGAAGGAGATATACCCTTTAGCTACGCAGAGAAATGTATATAACCTCATCATCACATGCTCTCATAGAAACGTGAGCTGTCTTCACTTCCTCTTTCCTCTCCGTGCACACTGACACACTAACATACATCATGCACACACACACACACACACACACACAACAACAATGAATCATGTTTTATTCTTTCTGTTTTGTCCCCTCCTATCCTCCCGGGGGTTAAAACTGTTAGCTCTGTAAGCAGTGTTGCAGCAGCAGCCAATCACACGTCACATTTATTTATAACACTTGTGCTCAACGATGGGATGCGAGCGAATCATAGAAATAGTCATTTATTTCCAGATCTACGCACAAAAAAGGTCACCTTACAAATCACACATGCATGAAAATCCGCCTTGTTCGGCTTCAAGTAACGCTTTTGCGTTCGTTAAGTGCGGTCGACCAATCGGTGTCCCGTGAGGAGCTTGGGCTTATGTGTGCGACAGGTGACGAGGAGAGGTGATGCTGCAATAGCATCTTTAAAAATCAGCCCTTCAGAGTATTTCTCCATTAAAAGAAGAGCAAAGAAACGACATTGAAGATGTTTTTTGCTCTTTTTTGCCAGCTGCTTTGATTGACAGATGGTTCATCCAATCACCTGCTAGTATTTAGTGAAACTGCCAGAAAGGCCTTCCAGTGATTGCAGGAGATACAACTTGGTAGTTATCATCCAATTGGAGGCTAAGCTACATAGCAAGCTGGCAGCTAAGAGGACGCAACTTCGTCATCAAGACGCCCAACACTTTATTTTCCTCCTCCTTTGAAAGTTTTTTTTCCCCGCTTCACGCCATAAAGCAGATTTCCCACAAGGCTCGTCGGTGCCAAGCGTGTCAGCGACCGTGCCTCATAGTCTGAAGGTGAAGGCACGTTAGTGTTCTTAAACCCAATGTGTGTTTGGCCATCAAAGGAGGGAAATGAGTCCCAGGTGAGCGCTCACAGCTGACTGCCAGAGGTGTGTCTGCTCTGATTTCGTCGTCTGTGTTTTAAGCTCGTATGCTTTGGCACCGTGTCCATGTGTTAATGTCATTTTTTTTTTTAAAGCCAGAAAAGGGAGAGGGAGGAATTCCCTCTTCAACAGGTTTCCTCAAAAGGAGCTCGGCCATGCGTCAAATTGATTTCCTACCTTTGTTTTGCCCCCCGTTTTGTGGAGTAGGGAAAAGACACCCATGCCCACAATCTGTGGCCATGGGAACCTTTTTTTTTTTTTTTCTATCGGTCCACAGAGAGCAAACACGGGCTTTCAAGAGATGCAAACACGCGATGAGGACGTATTTCTGCGCCAGGATCTTGGGCACTGATGGAAAATGACAAGCGAGGAAGACGCGGTGGCCTTGAGGGGAAACGAGGAGGGAACGTTGTTGTCTCCAAAACGGAAAGGGAGGGGAAGCAGGAGGAAGCTGAAAAATAAAAACAAGGAGCTTTTTAATGACAAACTCACACACAACGCTGTTAGCTGACGTTAGCGAGAGCTCAATATGTGAAGCTTCAGGAAGTGTGTGTGTGTGTGTGTGTGTGTGTGTGTGTATGTGTGTGTATGTGTGTATATATGTGTATATGTGTGTGTGTGTGTGTGTGTGTGTGTGTGTGTGTGTGTATATATGTGTATACGTGTGTGTGTGTGTGTGTGTGTGTGTGTGTGTGTGTGTGTGCTGCTGTAAATCGACTTGTGTGAGCATTTTTCAGGGCCAAACAGAAAAGTAGAGCAACTGTGATGTGAACTGCAATGTGGTCGGCGTGTGTGTGTGTGTGTGTGTAGGCATGTGTGTGTGTGTGTGTGTGTGTGTGTGTGTGTGTGTGTGTGTGTGTGTGTGTGTGTGTGTGTGTGTGTGTGTGTGTGTGTGTGTGTGTGTGTGTGTGTGTGTGTGTGTGTGTGTGTGTGTGTGTGTAGGCGTTGCACATAGTACAGGACATGTGTGGGAAACACTGTATGCACACCAAGGACAGATGAAAGGGAAGGGTGGGTGGGCAGGAAGTGAAGAACAAACGAAACACATCATCTGATTTATCAGACGGGTGCAGATTGCATTGATCAGAAAAAGACAAAAGAGTGGTGGTGGAGAAAAAAAGGGAGAAATTGGTTGCAAATGATGTCTGAGAGAAATTGAAAGGGGTAGAGAGAGTGATAGTGAGAGAAGGAGAGGCCATGGAAGAAGAGAAGATAAGTGCAGTAGCGGAAAGGGAGGCAGCAGTAAACAATGAGAAGCGGTAACCACGTTGTGCACCTGGTAAAAACTCAACCGCAGCCTCAGTTGAAACAACTCGACACCTTAAAAACACCTTTAACCGTTTCACTGCCGCCTGAAAAGAAGAGGGAACGCAAAATCTGGGCTTTAATTCCAAATCTGGAAAGTCAGTTTTCACTTTCAGCAAATAGGATGTGGAGCTGTTAGAAGAAAGCCAAAGTGGGACATGATCGAGTCTGGATAGATTTCTTTGGTAGATTCTTCTTCTTCACTGAGTATTCTTGTTTTTTTTGTAGCTTCTGTTATTTATTAGAGGATTTTCTTTATTAAATATCAGATAGCAAACATCATCATCCCCTCACCACTGCTGCACATTTCATCTTCTTGCCAGATGTTTAATTCAAATGTATTTTCTTTGTAAATTTAAATGCACGTTGGATCTCCACGCACTGATAAAATACCGTTTTTTTTTCATGAATACCACATTTTGTTTCCCTCCCAAGGACTTGCAGCATTGTTGAACGCTCGCTTTCATAATAAAAAAATAAAAATAAACTAGATTCCTCCTGTAAGGGTCGATTTGGCCTTAAAATGTTCAACTTTATTCTCACGTGAAGAAAATTCTAAAGAAGAGAGTTCAATAGTGTTGTGAGTCCTTGGGAGGCAGAAATATGTTTTTGAACACTGAAACATACCAAAGTAATAGTCCTATTGATCAAATCACAGTGTTCTGGCTTCTGCACAGAGGGAGTTATCTTTTTACACCGTTTCTAAACGTCCCTCAGGGTTAGCAGAAATCTGGAGAAAGTACAGTGTAGCATGATGAATTTGTTAATATAACAGCTGATTTATGCAGTAATGTCACACATTTCCAAACTGCATGCTAAACACCAATCACACGCCTAAAAAATATATTTTAAATGAATAAATTAGCTTGTGAAAGGTGCACACGTTTGAAAGTAAAGTGAAGAAAAATAAGCTTTCTGCACGTCTCTGCAGCTTCACTTCAGCTGTTCTATTTGCTCCTCAAAGAAAAAAGTTATTGACGAAGAAACAAAAAAAATGAATATGATGCATGGATGATCTACGGCTGCAGATATCACAGTAATTCTTGCGGCGAAGGCGCCATGGATTTGACTCGTAGATGGAACAGAAGACAGTCAGACGGACTCCATCGATGATGTTTTTATCCCCGTGCCGAATCCCCCTCAAGACAGAAGCAGATTTACAGTCAGGCACAGTCGGTCCATTGTTAGGACCCCCCCCCCCATCTCTTGTGCTAATTTATTTTCTGTTTGTCTTTAAAAATGCACCCCGGGGTCTTAATGCTGCCAGTTAAAGTCAGCCATAACTCTGACACTCTCACAAACAAGCAGCGCTGCGTGAGCGCCATCCACACACACACACACACACACCGCTGACTCCCATTAATCCCAGGCCAGCTGAGGGAATACTGGTTTCAATTAAGCATCCATTAGATAAACATCAAGTCAGTGGTATGCTGTTTTGATTAAAGGATGCAAGAGAAGTTTATTTGAGAGAGAGAGAGAGAGAGAGAGGGAGAGAGAGAGAGAGAGAGAGAGAGGTTGATTTGCAAAAATGAATTATGAAAAGTAAAGTAAAGTAGTAATTGATAACTCATAATTTCAAGATTATTAAGGAAAAACTGTAGCATTTGAATGATGAAATGCAAACCGTCCATTTTTAAACTAAAATCATTTTATATTAAATCTTAGTTTTTTTATGCCCTGCATGGTGATGGACGGACATAACATTTGAGAAAATACACAAATGAAACAAAATCATTTCGGTATCAAGTTTTTTGGGGGGGGTTTTTTGGGCCAAAAATGTATTTACTACTGAATAGCGCTTCATCCCATCGTCATGTGACTCCTCTGTTGGTTAGCCGAGCCGGACTGTGCTGCCCTTTGACCTCTAGCACGGATTTGTTCTTCGACATGTAGCATCATCACGGGAATGAAGGAGGGGCAGGATGGAGTTGAACCACCGGTGTGTGGTTGTGTTCAGGCAGGATGTACGGAGTGACGCGTGTTGTTGTTCCTGTTGCAGAGTAAATTATCTGATAAATGACGTGATATCAGATCAGTCATTTAGCTTTGTTTATCTCGGTGATGGTTGCCTCGTGGCCCCGGAGTGTAGCTTCTTTTTTCGGTGGCATAAAATGTAATATCTGGATTTACGATGTCATTCTATTTGCTTCACAAAAGGGTGAACTTTAAGTGTTTTCAAAGAGTAAACTGAGGGAGAAATCCTCTCCTCAAACTACAACTTTCTATCTGTGTGTGTGTGTGTGTGTGTTCGTGTGTGTGTGTGTGTGTGTGTGTGTGTGTGTGTGTGTGTGTTCGTGTGTTCGTGTGTTCGTTGTGTACAGTTAGACGAGGTTAAGCCTGTCGTGGTTAACCATGGAAAATAAAGGCCTTGAGTCTCATTGTCACCTGAACAGCACACACACACACACACACACACACAAACACTCACACACACACACACACACACACACACACACACACACACACTCACACACACACACACACACACACACACACACACACACACACACACACTGCTCCTCCCTAACTGTTTGCTGCTTGTGTGTCGGTGGAAAATGTTAAAGCTTGACTTGCTGAACTGCGTCTCGGCTTCAAATAGAGGAGAGGTGTCTGTCTGCAGAAGCATCTGACCTGCCATGGAAAATAATTTGTACCCAACGGTTGTAGAAAGTGAATTTAGTTTTCTTTAGATGTACGATGAGAGAAATTCGAATTCTGGCTTGAAAAAAATAAATAAAATGTTGTTGTACGGCATGAGATGATCTAATAACGCGTTGGCTGAGGAAGAGGAGCTTCGTCGTGGAAACATCGTGGAGTTCGATGAGTGAAGTCATGGAGGGGAGGAGAGGAGAGAAGGAGCTGGAGGAGAGGAGGGAAGGAGCAGGAGGAGAGGAGAGGAAGGGAGGGGAGGCGAGGAGGGGAGGAGAGGAGGGGAGGAGAGGAGGGAAGTAGCTGGAGGAGAGGAGAGGAGGGAAGGAGAGGAGGGGAGGAGAGGAGAGTAGGGAAGGAGAGGAGGGGAGGAGAGTAGGGAAGGAGTGGAGGGGAGGAGAGGAGAGAAGGAGCTGGAGGAGAGGAGAGGAGGGAAGGAGAGGAAAGAAGGAACTGGAGGAGAGGAGAGGAGGGAAGGAGAGGAAAGAAGGAACTGGAGGAGAGGAGAGGAGGGAAGGAGCTGGAGGGGAGGAGAGGAGGGAAGGAGCTGGAGGGGAGGTTAGGAGGAGTCCAGGATGGGAGAAGGGATCTGCAGGGTTTTGGCCTCCGTCGGTTTCTTTTTTTCGGTTTCCCATATTTCTTTTGGACCGAGATTAAACGTGTGAGGAGAGAGAGAGAGAGAGAGAGAGAGAGATAGGAAGGAACTTTTAAGATAAATACAAATAGAGGGAAGGTAAATAATACATAGAGAGGTTTGAGCATCAAGGAGAGGAAGAGGAGGGCAGATGGATCCGCTGTAGCCTCGTTCACTAATTATTATATCTATTAAAAAAAGTCACAAAAAAACGCAGTTTAACAAGAAAGCTCAGTATTTCTGATACCAAGGTCCATTTAGTTGTCTGTGCTGGAGCTTTCAGGCATATCATATGATTTTAAATGTTTAAGTGCACTAAATAAAACCCACTAGCTGAGCAAACTCCATCCGCCGATGAAGATCATGAGATACGATCGAAAGCTCCCGGACAGCTGCCTCCTTTAGGATTTCTCCTATTTTTTTCTTTTTGCTGAAATTGTCAAGAAGCTTTACAGCTGGTCTTCAGGATGGTCTGTGATGCTTATAGACTCAATTATTAATGGAAAAAATGTATTCATCATTATTATTATTAGTTGAAACTCTTCCATCTGTAGCCAAAAAAAGAAGCCAATATGACTTCCAAATGTGTCCATTAATGATGAAATATAGTAAAAAAAAGTATGTGTGTGTGTGTGTGTGTGTGTGTGTGTGTGTGTGTGTGGGGGGGTTACTGGTTAGCTGCTTGGCTCGTGTGGACCGGCATCAAGAGAGCAGAGGACCGGGAACAATTATGGCAAAGTAGGAGTAACATAGCCAAGCCAGTTGTTCTGAATATGCAGAGTGTGTGTGTGTCTTTCTGTGTGTGTGTGTGTGTGTGTGTGTGTGTGTGTGTGTCTTTCTGTGTGTGTGTGTGTGTCTTTCTGTGTGTGTGTGTGTGTGTTCAGGGGACATCCAGAGGGAGCGGCGCTCTCACACGCAGCCACATATTTACATTACAAATCACGACTAAACAATTCAGCCGACCGCAAACACAAACATCAGAAGCTTTTATTTTGGCGGGATGGAGAAGAGCGATGGAGGGATGAGCAGGAAGAGGGGAAGGAAAAACTGGAGACAGATTTATGGATGGAGAAGTGACAAAAACAAAGTAGTACAGGCTTTTTTTTGTTTTTGTTTGTTTTTTAATGGACGCAGAAAATATATTTTTAGTTTATTGGTTTGTATCGTTGCAAGAAGGCATTGGTTGACTCTTATTGTCTATATTTATAGTCTACATGTATTTACTAACAATTATTTTCTTTATCTTTTAATCTGCTGATAATTTATTTGATTAATCAATTAATTGTTTGCTCTATAAAACACCAGAAAATAGAGAAAAATGTCCTTACAGTTTTACAGAACCTTCAAAACAAATTCCTTTATTTACAATAAATGCATCATTTACTTTGAGAAAAGACTTCAGAAAACAAGCAAATATTGATTTAAAAAAGCTGGAATCATTGAAATTGGGATTTTTTCTTTTAACCTCGTCAGTTATCCAAACTGTTGCTGGTACATTATTAATAAAAGAAACTTTGAGGAGAGACTTCATGCTTCTCAAAACTTTACATACGGAGTCAAAATCGGATAAATGATGGGAAAACATGGGTGTCTCGGAGCGAGAGGCAGTGCATGAGGCATGGAAGTGTTTTTCATCCGCTCTCACATAACTGCTGCTGCTTTTTGTTCTCAAAGACCTCTTATGAGGTGCTGAGGCAGGAAATTGCCGGAGTGTCTGACACAGGAAAAGTGTCGATTCCCACGTGAACAATATGCAACAAAAAGCAATGTTTTTTTTCTCTCTTCTCGGAAAAAGACCAATAGGACATATTTAAAAACTTTCACTATCTCCAAACCAAGATGACACACTTTATTACTCCTTTCAACCTTGACAAAGGCAGATCTTCTGTTCTTACCTTTCACAATAAAAGCCCTAGACTTTATAGACTGTTTACCAGAAGGAACTCTGAGAAAATGCTTTAAATATGTGTTTTCAGACCAAGTACTGGTGGTACATGTACGGATCTAACATGTTTGTGCATCAGGTTGTTGTTGCAGCCGGGCGGCTTGTTAGACTCGACTGATGAGAGGTCAACGAGGTCACGTGGGTTTTTTCTATCAGGGGTACAAGCAGCAAAGAGCGAAGGAGTGAGCAGATGACAAAAGCTGATTTGAAAAGGCGGAGGGCCCTCAGTAGAAGAGCCAGCCACTTTATTTTGGGGTGATAATTACACGCTGTGGGCGAGTCACCATGTTATTAGTGTAGATGATCGATAGCAGAATATCAACCCCCCTCTCTGGCCGTTTGGCAGGCGCTCCGGTAACCACAGGCCTCGAGGGGAGACGCACAAACACACAGAAAGGACACGCACACTGGACGCACACATTCCCAAATAGACTAAAGGATAAACACACACACGGCAGAGAGACGGCGAGTTGGTTGACAGGCGGCCTCTGTGATGCTGCTGCGCAGCGAGGCCCCCGTGGGCCTGGGCATGCGGCTCTGCGGTGGAGCCCTCGCCGGGTTTCTGGACAAACTCCACATGTGGTCGGCCGGATTGGTAGCGCCCTCCTCGCTCCGCTCTCCAAACGCACACAAGATGACTCCGATGTTGAAAATCCTCCACGCGGTTTATTAAGTCTGTTTTAGAACATGAGATCTGGGGTTTGGTGTCACGTTTTTTAAAAAAAACATGCATTCTGACCCACGAGGCTCTGCTGGTTTAAAGCTGGTGGGGGGGGGGTGTAGCAGCAGCGTCTCTCCCCCTCCCAACACCTTCTTTTGAGTTGGTGGAGATAAAAGCAGCCGGTGCAACATCAAATCAATAGACCCATCAATGAGAACATCTCCTGAAGATTAAAGAGAAACTCCCTCAGACACAGAGAGGGAAGGCAGGGTGCTAATAAAGTACAAGACCCGGAGATTTAAATGTGTAGAAGGGAGACGGATGAAAAAGGCCACAGCTGATGTTGTAACACAGTGTGTGTGTGTGTGTGTGTGTGTGTGTGTGTGTGTGTTAATTTTCTTTGTATTCATCCATTAGTAGGAGTCCAAAAAAACGCGTCAACTCAAACATTTCACTTTATTATCCAGCTTTTAAGCAGCCGTACCTCTTCAGCTTTCTTTTGTGTTTTTCCTTCCACATGTAATTCTTTCCTGTTTGCCTCCTTCCCGTCATTATCTTGTTTTTCACATTTTCAGTGTTTGATCCATTAGTGAAAAAAGACATTAAGCACAGGTCTGCTGAACAGCCACTACCACTCCTTTTAATGATGAGGTGTGTGTACGTTGGATATTAAAGAGTAGTTTGTTTTCACGTCGTACCTTTTTGACTTAATCACAGTTGTAAAAGTTATTTGGAAGCGAGCCAAACATTTGAACGCAGGAATCTATCTATCTATCTATCTATCTATCTATCTATCTATCTATCTATCTATCTATCTATCTATCTATCTATCTATCTTGAACTCGACAGTAGTTTCTTTATCTTTTTCTTTCTTCTTTTTCTGGATATTGTCTCACTTTGTGATCTATGAAGTCTAAAAACAAGGCTCTGCATTAATAACTTTATTCACTACAACCTCCACTCTGACATTGATTCGTTGTTTTCAGTTCTTCCCAACCAGACTCTTAAGAATCACCAGAATCTAATGTCGAGACGTGAAACCCGATGAAGCGCTTCATGCATCCCTTCAGAACAACTTGTCACAACCACCGGCATACTTCGCCCCCCCCCCCCCCTCCCATAGAATCCCTCTAAATGAGAGCAGCATGTGAGGGGGAATATAGTTAGGGAATGTATTCAAAAGTATTCTTTCATAGCGAGGAGAGACCACAGGACGAGGGCTGGCTGAGCCGGTCTGTGTGGTTGTGTGCCGGGGGTTCGAGCGCTCTCTATCTGAACCACATCAGAGCCCCGAAGCCCTGTGTAATGTGATCTGGATGGGGCAGAGGAGGGTTCCCCCTGTTGGACCCACGACAACCGCCGCTGAGGTGCAGAGCAGGGAACGGTGGCGGTCAGTGATGTCAGGACGACGCTCGGCGGCTTTTCAGGGCGATGACGAAGGAGGCGTGCGGGTCTTTGCGCTGGATGTTTCTCCGTTTTTAGGTCAGAATCGCCTTGAGGGAATTCTTAGAACAGTGGCACAAACGAGATTGAACTGATTTGATTTTGGAGGTCAAAGGTGAAGGTCTCCGTGACCTCATAAAACACATAATTGGCCACAACAAGGAATTTGAGGACGTTTTATGGGCTCTGGAAAACTTTAAAAGGCATTTTTCTATTTTCTGGCATTTTATAGAGCAAACAATTAATTGATTAATCAAATAAAAGATCAGCTGATTAATGGATAAAGAAAATAATTGTTAGTAACAGCCCTAAATAAATGTAGATTATAGATTCTTCCGCACGCCAAGTTTGAGTCTCTTTTATTCTAGTGAAGCGCTGCGAGCGACTCGAGAACGAACCGATTAGATCTGGGCCAAAGTTAAAGGTTGCCGTGGCGATATCTCTTCAAATGTGGTACAAACCGATTTCAGAATTCGGCTGGGCTTTCACACAATTTCACGCAAATGCCTAATAGGATAAAACTGATGAAGTGATGACGTTTTGGACAGACTTGGACGTAAACTACAGCATGACTGCTCGGCGGAGGGATACGAACCGCGAGGCGGTTATTCAAGTATCTCGCGGTTACTCTTTTTTTTACTTCTTCTTTTGTGGATGTGATCAGATTTTTTTGTCTGAGCGAGAACTCGATGGACGTTGTGTCTAAGATGCCAACATCAACCTCAATACTCTTCAGTATATTTCCCCTAGAAAAACCAAAAACGTTGCTTCAATCATGATCTCTGTTTGAGTCGGTCCATCTGTCTCTCTGTCCGCCATCTTTTTCCACTCTCTCTCTCTCTCTCTCTCTCTTTCTTTTTCTTCTTCTCTTTTGTTAATTCATCCTCCATCTCCCTCTGCTCTGCATCCCATTTCATCTGTCTCTCTCTCTGCTTACTCAGTCTTGAACAAACAAACAAGCAGTGGGTGGCTTGCGTCTCCTATCTATAATTCAAGCCAGTCAAACAACGGGGCTGTTTGCCAAACACATGAAGTGCATCTCTTGACATGGCAGAGAAAACGGGCGAGTAAAGGGATATGTTTCACCATCACGGCTTGGACTTGTCACAGAGAGCGGCGCAACATTACGACTTTGTTAATCGCATCTCTGCTTTTGTTTTGATAGAAAACACGGCGGGGGGAGGCGGGGACGTTGGGAGGAGATGATGCGATCAAATTTGTGCTCAGGTCAACGAATCTTGATTTAAAGGGGGAAATGCATGCAGACACTAAATTTTAAGTTTTGTCTTAAATCACAATAAACATGTTCCAGCAGGAAAAATCTAATTAAAGCCTGAAAACCGGAAGAAATTAATTGAATCGACAAGTATGTGCTTTTCATAGGAAGGAGAATATATTTATATAGATCTGTTTTTGTTGCTTTTCGGCTTCTGTGTCTCAAGGACGCCGGTGCAGCTGCGTAACGGTAACTGAATTCAGGCGTTATCCATCATTAAAAAAAAGAAAAAAGCAGCATATCCCCCCCTGAGACCAAGCCAAACCACTTGTGGTACAAAACCACTTATAACCATACATGAGAGTCGAGAGGAAAACCAAACGCTGTTTTTCCAGGTGTTTGGACCAAAGTGTAGTTTTCAAGTCCATCTGATGTTTTTTGGCTGAAACAGTTGAACTTCTGGTGAAAGGAGTCTTCTTGTCATTTCAAACACATGCCTGCACACACTCACAGAAGCAATAAAGTTACAATTCTTCGGGGTTTAACTGTTAAATCGGTTTATTTCGGTGGAGTGTATGCAGCGTAACGTCATAAGACGCAGTTTTGTGGTCACGGTAGCGCCTGTTATCCTTGTATACTGTCCCGGTGAACACACTGAACCTCTTGCCCTCTGGTCCAATCAGTCAGGGTTAGCCTGAGCTGTGGTTTGAACTTTAATGTCTCTGACGAAGCAAACAAACAGCTCAATCTGTTCATTTTTGAATATATCAATCGTTTTCTGGTATATACTGAGGAAACTGGGGAAATGCATGTGAATGCTGGGGACAAATGTCCTTAAAAACCCTTAATATTACATTTTGTTCCCATTTGCAGACCTGGAACAGAAAGACATTTTGTTTGAAAACTCACTAAATCGATTCTCAAACAATATAGACTGTGGGTATGAAGAGCTTTTTTAAAGGGTTGGTTCCTGAAATACTTTATTTCATCACTTCCTACAAGTATGTTTGGATATAGAAACCCTTGTCATATGAAATCAAAACTATCTCAATGGATAAAAGTGTGTTTTAAAATGAGTGTTTTTTGGGGGGGTTGGAAACGGGGCGATGGTTGCCACGGTTACGGCACTCCTTGCCCGGCGTGCAGAGAGGGGACCGGCCCAGCAGGTGGGCAAAGAGAGAGGTAGAGGAGAGGAAGAAGAAGAAGAAGAAAGGTGCATTAGAGGGGGCTGCTGGGAGGTGGGGAGGAATCGCTCCAGCCGCTGGGGTAAAGAAGAATTAATCAGAAGGAATAAATTAGGACATGAAAGGAGATAGATAGAGCAGCATCCACCATCTCCAGCTACACTTCCATCTATCATCACTCCATCCTTTCCCTTTCCGTCTGCACATCAATCCGTCTCTTATTCCCGTATCCTTTTGTGGTTCTTTTCTTCTTCTGGAACAATAAGTTGATCAGTTTGTCGCCTTTTTTTTTGTTTCTCGGCCTTCTATGATAATAAATTGAATATCTTTGGGGTTTCAGACTGTTTGCCAAACAAAACTAGCATCTCTTTCATCCCTCCATACTCCTCTTTGCAGTGATCCCTTCCTCTCGTCAGCTTTAATCCGAGCGAGCTTTATTGGCAGGAAATGTACGTTTCGCCAAAAACAAATCACAGCGCTGATTCAGTTTGCAAGAGCCAGGACTGTTGGAGATCTTTTAACCCTTTTAGGTCACAATCCTATTCAACGTTATATGAAAAATACGATACATACATTTTTTTTATTCAATTTTCGTATGTAAAACTACATAATAAATGTGCTTGTGCTACCAACCAATAATATCTCGACAACATCTGTTGTTGCAGTCCAATCAAATGTGAAGGATTTAAATCTAAAGACGCTCTGACTTCCATTCAGCTGGAACTCACAGGTCTGTGTTTTTAATTTAGGTGAAGCAGTCAATTCAAAAACACTCCTGTTGTCGTCCCAAATGTTGGACTTCACCCCGGTTTGAAGTTGGTAAGGGTCAAAGGTCACAGGCCTTCCTGCCTGAAGATGAAGAACTGTGTCGGCATGCATTAGGACCTCTTTAGAAGGCCCTTTTAAGTGGTCTAGACCCCCTCCCCCCCCCCCCAGTGTGGACACTGGTCATCATGTTTGTTACAATGACTGTAATCCTCGGTGAAGGATGGCTTTTTAAAACGGTGCTGCTTGATCTCTCTGAGGGACGATGAAAGGAGCGACCTGATTGGACAGCAGCCTCGGGGGGATCTGGTTTGTACCTGATGTCAGGTGATGACTGAGGTTGTTTTCCTCCACACTCCCCCCCCCCCCAAAACTATTGGTAATCAATGAATCCTTCCCGAACGTCCTCATACGTTAGTATTTGCTGCATTCCTCTGTATTGTATTGTTGTGACTGGAATATATTTGGGTTTTTGGCAGTTTGTCAGGTAAAGAATAGACATTTGAAGATGTTGAACTGGGCTCTGGAAAATAGAAGAACATAAATTGATCACAACCTTAATGCGCCGTGCGTTCGGTGCCTTCGGTTTAGAGTTTCTCGGCACGCGGGCAGCGAGGTCTTCACGCCGAGTGAAGATTACACAACGGCGGCTTTCAAGTATCCTCAAAAAGAAAAGAGGAGCCTTGAAATGCAGTGACCTAATGACCCGCTGCAGACTTGGACTTCCAAGGTTGGATGCACCGATTTAACACTTTCTATTTCTGTGTTTCTTAAGAAGTGATGCAACGTGGAGAGAGATGGTGAGGTCGCTGTGGTTTGTTCCTTTAAAAAGTATCTAAAAGTTAAAAATGTGTGCAAAGAAAGGAGATTAATTTGAATATTTATTACAGCACCATGCAGCGCGTGTGTGTGTGTGTGTGTGTGTGTGTGTGTGTGTGTGTGTGTGTGTGTGTGTGTGTGTGTGTGTGTGTGTGTGTGCAAATAAATCATTAAAAAAAAGGCGTATCCGAAACATATTTGGTTTCGGGGATGTCAAGGCCATTCACCACACTCTGCCCCGAGGTATTTCTTCTGCGTGGCCTTCAACGCTCCCAGAACACACAAACACCGACGGGATGAGATGATTTTTTGGATTCAAAGATCAAAGCGGCAGATCAGACACCCGGCGGGCGAGAGCAAGCGGATCGAGTCGTCTTACTTCCCCTAAAAACTCAACTCGACCCAACAGTCCACCCACGTGTTGAATCAGCCATGTACGACCGCCTCGTCAACGCCCTGGTCACACACACACACACACACACACAGGACGCATCGCTAGGATTACACACATGCATGGTTTTAAAGGTGTCCACATAGCAAATTGTGTATTTTGTCTACCTTTTCTGTGCTTATAAAGCTGTATATAAAATATATATTTATAGATGTAGATGTCCAGGTGAAGATTTAAAAGAACTTGGAGCATCAAAACATCAATAAACAGCCAGACTCACAACCAGGTCGAGAACACATCACGCCACTTTATTAGAAATCCCTCCATTGGCTCCCCGATCCTCCGAGAGTGGATTTTTAAATTTTAATGACGATAACTTCTGAAGCTCGTAAAGGTGTGTTAGCTCCAGAATATATAGCTGATCTCCAGAGATCCTCTGGCAGGTCGTTCCCGGCCGATCCTCCGTCAGAAGTTTTAAAACTCACTATTTCTGATTGTTTTTGACATTTTATTAACCGTTGCTCAATGTAAAGCCTTTGCTTTTTGTCGTTTTATAAATAAATGCATTATTATTATTTGGATTAACATATGTGTACTGATTTTCAGGGCATTATTCCAGATTATTTCATTGGACTCTTTGAGATTGCAATAATTTTTTCCCTTCTTTTGGTATTTCTGTTGCCACTAACGCTTATTTCCGTCAGTCAAAAAGTCCACAAAAGGATGTAAAATGGCCAACGAAAGTTCAAAATGTCTTGTTTGATGATAAAAACGTTGATGTTCTCAAAACCAGAAGTTTTAGAAAAATAAATGATAACGTTATCTGTGCATGTCTTTATCTAAAAGGGAAAAAACAAAACAACGTTGCCCTTCAATGACCTGCGTGAATCTCTGATTGTGGTATTCGTTGGCCATATTTGTGTAAAAAAAAAAATACATACTGGTACACAGGAAATGCGTCACTGCAAGTTTTTGTTTTTTTATCGTGGGCTGGCATTTCCCATTTGAGCACATATTCAGCCTGTGAGTGAAAGCTCTCCTCAGCAGTCGTAGGTGAGAGCTTTCACAATGAGTCAGCGATAGACTCATCTCAGCGAGATCACATGACCTCTGGACAGGATGCCGCCGGCCGCCCTGGGGATCTTTCTGAGGAGATCCACCCAAAGGTCACTCCTGAGGCTGAAAAGGTCCACGTGAACATTTCACACTGCTTGATAATGAATGCTAACAGATGCATTCTCCTCCAAGGCGAGCCCTTATCAAACTCTTTTCTTTTCTTTTCTTTTTTTTGCTAACCAACTCCCACAAGAGAAATATGGCCATGGACTGAAATACTCGTAGTATCTATTGTTTGAGTAACCAAAACCCTGGAGGAAGCGTCTCAAAAGAGAATTTACGTCCTCTGTGGTCGCCTTCATTTCCTGCCCGGCTCCCACTCTGTCAATATTTTTGTTGCGGATGATCGGCCTCCGAAATGTCACAAACAAGTTGTTAATCGTGGAACTTTTTCTGATGGAAATAAAAACGAGCAGAGCATCAATTAGCTGCCTTTTTTAGAGATTTAGTTCTGGAGTGAAGCCGCCGCCGTGGTCGAGGAGAGAAAGTCCGTCCCCGTCCACTCATTAAGAGAGCGATAACTCATCTCTGAATGCCATCGCGATGCGTTTGATTCCTGCTCTCTAGTCGTAGCCACGTCCCGTCTGAGCTCTGATGTCAGCTTAGGTGTGAAAAGTGAATCTGCTCTCCTTCCTGTCTCTCTCTCTTTTCTCTCTCTCAAGTTTGGTCATTACTACCGCTTTTATTCCAGCTGCTGCTACAAATGGATCATCTGTCGACGACAACAGGTGTTTCTGGGTCAGGATGTTGATTTGTATTTATTTGAGAGTTCATTTTAAGGCTGATTTACATGTGAGGGAAGGCGATGGAGAATAACGTCTCTCTGTTAATTAAAAATGTACATGAATCACAACAAAAACCACCGGATTTCACAACATTAAGACATGTCAGACTTTTGCATTAATGTGTGATTTTAGCCGTGATTTCATCTTGAAGTTCAAATCCGAAGCGCTGCAGCTCTCTCTTATATAACTTGGCACTGAGCTCTAAGAGTGTTCTGCTCGAATAGAGAAGCTTTATTATCATCTCATCAATCAATCAGCCCGTGGAAATTACATTAATGACGAATCGAAAAGGATGAAAAGGCAATTAATGCATAAACACAAGACAGACTCAACTTGTTTTCCTACATTTTCTGTGACTTTGCAATGTAAAGCTCTAAAGATTTAGCTCCTTATTCTGGAGGATAAATGCTGAATCCACTCTTCATTTATTTATTATTTCACTCAAATAAGTCACATTGGAATAGTTAGACTCTAAAATAAAATGCATGAATCCAAATATAGCCAGCAAGTAGCAATTAGTAAGATTGCTAAAAACCCTCAAATTCACCACAAACACATGGCGCCCATGACCTCGCCGCCGACCCCGTGGAAGCTCCTAGAGGTGAACGTCGATCGTGATGCGATTATCTTCTTCATCCAAAGGAAAATGTTTTTTTGTTTTTTTCTTAAATGTGCAGCGTCGTTCTCTACATTTGGGTGCAGCATGCTTGGTAATACGTACACACACCAACCAGCGGTTACTGATTCATCACGGCCCAGATGTTCCAGTGGTGGACGGCTGTGAGTGTGTGTGTGTGTGTGTGTTTGCATGCACACCGCTGGGCGTGTCCTTGCACTCATGCATGCATATGAGCGTGTGTGTGTGTGTGTGTGTGTGTGTGTGTGTGTGATCGAGGAGTGTGGGGGGGGGGGGGGGTGTTTGGCCCTTTTTTTAAACATAGCTGCGTTGTTATGGTTGCCGTGGCTTTGAAGTTGCCCAAACCTCCAACTAAGAGGCTCTCATTTTGGGATCCTGACTCTGGAGAAGGCAATGACTTCCAGATTGGGAGTCCTACTCACCGCTCCCGGGATCAGGACTGCCGGGGCGATCCGGGCTGTGGGGGGTCACCACGGGCCGACCAGGTCACTGGTGGGACTGGGGGGGTCACGGTGGATTAGATCAGAAGCACTGGACTCAGATTGCAAATATTTATGATTAATGCAGATTTTAATATCATGCCACTGTGCTCTACATGTGGTATAAAGACATCTATGTAGATCCATTCACTATTTATTATATATTATATTTATATTATCCTCACTTTTACTTCCGTTTCTGTGCAAAAACATCATGAGATGCAAAAAATGAAAAAGTCAAGTTCCCTGTATGTGCACAAGTATCAAATAAAGCTGATTCTGAATCTGAAATATGTATAAAGGTTATGCGTCTCGCCTCGAGCTTCAAGTCCACAGTGAGTTCATCTAAGTTTTAACACGATCTTTGTCTAAACTTAACCAAGTGCTCTGACCATAACCATAAAATAATACTTTACTGTATGAACGTTAAGCTGTGGAGGTGGAACGGTTTGCAGATGCATTCAATATAAACATATCAGTAAAAACATAAACGTAATCCAGGCTGCATCTACTCCTGTTGGCACAAAACATACACAGCACTGTGATGAAGCATGTCACTTCTTTTTGATTTGGACTCAAGTGTCTCCACATCGTCTGTTAAAGAGAGCAGCAGAGGAGAGAATATCATACAAGAACATTTAACACTGAGACGTTTCAGCAAAGTAAAGCCACTGAAATGTGATATTAATGACATAATGGAGCCTCAGCCGTGAGTGGAAAGCTATTTTATTAATCGTTTTATCAATCCTTTTTCCAAAGTTATTTGTTCAGGTCGTATTTTAAGATCAGATCTAATATCGATGGAGTTTTAATATCAGTCCGAGCTCGGGTTCTCACTTCTCTTTCTTTCGCTTTCTGTACGTCTCGTCTTTGTGCAGGTGTGGGGAGTTTTACCGCGCTTTTAGTCTCAGAGGAGTGTGTGTGTGTGTGTGTGTGTGTGTGTGTGTGTGTGTGTGTGTGTGTGTGTGTGTGTGTGTGTGTGTGTGTGTGTGTGGTTATTCAAGGTGAAAGCACTCTGACCTCGCAGATTAAGTGTTTTTTAGGGTATTTAGAGCATTTGTGTCTTTTTAAATGAAACGAAAATGAAAAGAGATGCAAAAAAATATATTTCCACGTCTAACTACCTTGATATTTGCTGCTTTTTGACGAAGGACAATAAAAAGGACATTGTGTGAAGTAATCATTGATGGCTCCTGAAATCCGTTAAGCGATGGTACTTTACTGGTACGATGGCATCGGACGCAGTCGCAGCTTTCCCTTTTAACCGTTTTACAATCAAGTCTTTTTTTTGCTCCAT
Organism: Eutrigla gurnardus; assembly: GCF_963514095.1. Taxonomy (NCBI): domain Eukaryota; kingdom Metazoa; phylum Chordata; class Actinopteri; order Perciformes; family Triglidae; genus Eutrigla; species Eutrigla gurnardus. The sequence continues at coordinate 17,134,807 of NC_139938.1, forward strand.
ATTTAGATTCACCGCGAGCTTCTGATCCCTCTGGATCGCCGTGTCTCGTTAGCGGCGTTCGTCCCAAACACGCTAGTGGTGACATTTTATTTCCCTCGAACTTTAGATGATCCAGGAAAAACATAAATCAGAAGCTGGAAACATTTTATTTTTAAGAGGGCACTCTGTTACTTGTAGTTCTGTGCTAAAGAAAAGAAAAGTAGAAATGTCACTGAAAGTATAATTGTCATAAACTTCATTTGAAGCAATCAAAACAAAGATAATTTGATCTTCCATTCTGTTTATATGAAGCAAAAGTCTCAGAAATTAAGAATATTTTCACATCCGAAGCAATTATTCCCTAAAAGGAGCCACGTTTCTCATTCCTCAAGTGGAAGTTTTCAAAATGCACAGATCCGGTTTGAGTAACGCACTGAAACTTGATTTTATAAATGGTTGTTTTCTTTTTGTCTTTGACGGACAGTTTATTGATTTATTGAGTGCACTTTTCAATTGATTTGATGACAATACGCGCCGGGCGTCAAGCTCGGATGTCTTTGTGCAAAGCAGTCTGATTGCAGCCACTTGAAAGAGCGAGGTGAACCACCATTAATCCCCATATTTATTTATTTATTGTTTTCTTTCTGTACTTCCTCCACGCCAGGGCGAGGGTGACCGTGAAAGAGAGTTGAATGAGTGTTTTTTTGAACGTGCCATCCCCTGCGACGTTTGAGATAAAAGACTCCAAAGTGCTGGAGGACAAAAGGAGGACGCCTTTAATTTCCGCCTCAAATCTAAAAAGAGACTGAGTGTGTCATCTGAAAACTAAAGAATACATTAGAGGTGTTTTTATGAGCACAAGGTCCTCTAAATGAAGGTGTGTGTTTGTGCACACACACTCATAAGCATGCAACTGCGTTTCTTTGCAAGCACGTGTGTGTGTGTGTGTGTGTGTGTGTGTGTCGGGGTCGCGGCGGACGGCCGTCATTACAAACAAGTGATGTCTGAGATCCCATTAACTCTTGTATTGGGCAGCAGATTCCTGTTCAAATAGAGTGGAGATAAAAGGCAGCAACAATATGCTGATGAATCAAAGGCCTTTCAAGTGAAATGAGAGGACGATTTCCTGACGCACTTAACAAGGTGTTGATATCTAATTGAAAATTTTAAAGTAATCGCCTCTTTTGAAGTAATTACATCTTTGATGTGACCAACAAACAGGAGATGTATTCATGCTGTTGGTGTCGCTTCATGTTCCACGGCTGCTTGCATGATTAATCGATTGCACGTCGCACAGTGATGCACAGTGAACGCGTTACACATCGTCTTTGAAAATGTCGAGTTTCCGTGGGAACAAACTTTTTTTTACTTATTTACATTCAGCATCGTTTGCTAAAAAATGTCTTCCTCATGAAAGCAAAGTTGCTTCTTTTTCTTCGCTACCATTGTTGGTCAATTGTTACATTTCTTGCGCTGAACCACCCTGAAACTTAAGATTTAAAAAAAAAATGTCTGCTCCATAGCGCTTCTAGTGGTCAAAATAAAAAAGCCAAGATATGAGATTGATGCTAAACTGCAGAGAGGATTTAAAGGATGCTCATCATCACATAATCGTTGCAGGAATAACTAATAATTAATGTCTTTAGATCAGAGCATTTATTCCCTTAAGGGACACAGAGAACGTGCAAAATGAAAAACTCTCCACTCCAAACTACCTTGACATTCGACATGTGCTGCTTTCACGCAAAAAAGACACTACTCTAATTACAAGGTATTTAAACACATCACAAGAAGAGCTTGTTAACGATTTCTCTGATGCATGGAATCGATTACGAAGTTAGTCGTCTCAAATGTTTTAACGTTGCTGCTTATTTTGCTATTCAAAACAAATTGCCTGCTTTGTCTTCTATCTAACTATCACGCTTGTGGAAATGTGACCCGCGAAAAAAACCCAGAAACAAATAAAACTATGAGACGGACCAGCCATCAGCAGCCGCGGGATCGATTCCTACAGTTCAGCGTTTGTGTGTGGATGCACATGGACGGCCCAGTAAAGCAGCAGTGTCATCACAACGGCAGCACAGCGGGGGAACCAGGAATATGTGCTGAGTGCTGACTTCCAGGTGAACACACCTGGCCAGTCGCTGCAGAACGAGCTGTTGTTAAATTCAGAAATGTAGAAATCGGCCTCGGTATGAACATCTGTAAATACTTCTTCTCCCGTTCAGATCCTCCAGCTAACGGCACTTCTGAGAGCGCCTGTCGCCTTCGGTTATTCTGAAGGGCTTTTTTTATAGGCTCATGGGCCCTCGGGCATATTATTTTCCTATTAAAGGAAATCAATAAATCAAGTCGGTCACAGTTGAAAACCCTGTATTTATTATTGATTTGTACGATGAATTTCATTCTCTGACGATTTATGTCAGCCTGTGAGGGTGGGTACCCCTATAAATTAAAGGGTTAGTGTGTGTGTGTGTGTGTGTGTGTGTGTGTGTGTGTGTGTGTGTGTGTGTGTGTGTGTGTGTGTGTGTGTGTGTGTGTGTGTGTGCACCTGAACATATGTTACTCCTTCGTTACCAAAAACATAGCTGCAAGTTTCAAAGATGCCAAAGTGTTATTTGATCTTTTGCGAGTGTGTGTGTGTGTGTGTGTGTGTGTCTCCCTCACATGCATGTGTACACCCGCCTGCTCCAGCTAAGGTAATTATGTGTAAGTTGTGTGAGTGTATGTGTGTGTGGGGTGAGGTGGGGGGATTTTTCTTCTCTTTTTTTTCTTTTCTTCTTCTTTTTTAAATACAGAGGGCTTGATAATTATGGGTTAAATGAGTGCTCTCAGTCAGCCTCCCTGAGTGTGTGTAAAAAAAGGAAGGCGCAGCGAAAGCCACTTCAAGGCCGGCTAATTACCCCGAGGAAGAGAGGAAACATAAATGGACGAGTTTGCGGCTATAATGTTACAGCAAAACGGCTACGTCGACCTCAGCACGTGAAACGGAGCCACAGCTACTTTTGAAGCCTCCTAGCCGCCCTGCACAGATGTGTGTGTGTGTGTGTGTGTGTGTGTGTGTGTGTGTGTGTGTGTGTGTGTGTGTGTGTGTGTGTGTTTGCATCCATATGTGTAGAAAAGAGTGTGTGTGCATGCGTCTGTATGTGAGGTGTGATTTGTCTACATATATTCACACGTGTGTTCTGTACGTGTGCAGGATTCACATCTGCTTGATTGTGTGAAAGCTGATGTTTCTGCAGGTACACTTCCAGATGTTTCCAGTGGTGAACACCATGTTCTTTGTTTTGTGTACAAACTGGTCGTCATATGTAACGCTTGTTGGAAACTAGTTTACGTCTTTGTTGCAGCCGCGACCTCTCTGATTCTTCACATTAAAGGACTTTTATGTCATTTAACCTCGATGCACTGCTGATGCAATCTGACCCGTTTTGGGTTTTTCCCTCTAAAATGTCATTAGCTAGTGCAGAAAATGTAGATTTGAATCATTTCCTTTCCCAGGACAGAGCTGTGTGACTCTATATATATTGACAGGAATCATTTGAATTGTGATTATATATAAATCGGTGGAAGTTACCAAATTCATTGTGTGAAAGCTGCTGATGCATCTGACTTCAGATTCAAATAGAAACACCTGAAACAGAATTGTGTTCAAGATATTTAAAAGGTCATATCGGTCGTATATTGATACAAATTATCACCGTTTGTTCGTCCTCTGCAGCCTTTCTTTTTTATACACCATCTTGTGTTGTTTTGAGATATGAACACATCCAAGTGAATCTTCGTAATTATTTCCTCAACGCTCTCGCGACTGTTGTGTTTGATGAAGTGTTACCATGACAACACATGTGTCTGGCAGGGATATCGGTGATTATTTAGCTGCTTTGTTCTCGTGCTGTAAAGTGTCACCATCTTCCCCTTTAACCTGCACGGCTCCTCCTGCGTCTCTGAGAGCTTCTACAGGTTCTAATGAATGCAGAGCACCTTATCTCTAACCCCCCCCCCCACCCCCCCCCCCCCCAACCCTACTCCCAAACTCCCTCCTCCCCCTGCACCTCCTTCCCCACCCTCGAACCTCCCACCCTCCGGCTCTCTCCGGCACAGAGGCAGTGCGTTTTTTTGTTTTCGTGTGCCTCGACATTAAAAGCGGTTTCGTAGTTTGATCTTAGCTCCGCAACTAGCCGCGTAGCATACACATGAGGTTGTGTGCGTGTGTGTGTGTGTGTGTGTGTGTGTGTGTGTGTGTGTGTGTGTGTGTGTGTGTGTGTGTGTGTGTGTGTGTGTGTGTGTGTGTGTGTGACCAGTGGGAGAGACATTTTAGATGTTGATGGATAGGAAAGTGCGTGTGTGTGTGTGTGTGTGTGTGTGTGTGTGTGTGCGCGTGTGTTTTAATGTGGAGTGTAGCGCATGGAAGCTCTGCCTTTAAGTGATAAGGTATTCACTTTGTAACTCAGCAGGAGGCCCAGCAAGTAGCAGCAGATCTGCCCCTCTGTAGTGCTGATGCTACACACAACACACACACACACACACAACACACACACACAGGCTTGTCCATCTAAGTGTATAAAATAAAAAACTTTTCTCAGAAATATTCTCGTACGTGAAAAAGACAGTTCTGCCAAGCTTTCAAAGACTTTATACAGCTTGGAGACACACACACACACACACACACACACCGTATACCCATCTGAACACATCCACCCACTCACAAACACACATTCACACTCACGCAGAAATGGTTACACTGCCCAGTCCGCTTCACACACACACATGGCGTGGTTCAAACGTACGCTGCCTGGTTGGCGGCCTCCAACGTTGCAAACCGCTGTGACATATCGTATGTCGGCCGGCATGCTGTGAGCATTAGCAATAACTGGATTTCACGTCAAGTTATTGAAAGCCATTTGTAAACAGAAACATGAAAGCAAACAAGCTTGCACGCAGCCTCACTTGATCATCAAAGGCTTATCGATCAAATGGGCCTCCTCCTCCTCCTCCTCCTCGCTCCCCTGAAAACCAATGGGAGCAGAGTACGGCTCATGTTGTTTTGTTCTGAAGCAGGTTTAAGATGTCCAGCTTTCTTGTCTCGCCGTGTGTTTATATATGATATTTGTTTCTTTTAAACATTGGAGATTCGATTAAGAGAAGAAGACAGATTTGTCTGAAGACGTGTTCACACCGAAGCGTTACTGGCACGAGTTTGACCGCAGGATCATTGGTGTTTATTTTACGTCACTCGGGCTGGAAGCGCCGTAGAGGAGGCGGGGCTTTAATCCGTGTAGACGCTGATGATGTCATCAATCATGGCTGAAGTCCCAGATACACCGTTCAATCAAACGGCGTCCTGTTTGAGTTCATAACATTCACTGTGTATATCAAGACACACATCAGCTGGTTTACTACAGTGGTCTGAACCCAAAACAATGTGATTTATTTTGCAATGAACCGTTAAAAAAGTCTGAAGTCATGGTTTGTTCGGTCTGTCTACGAGACGACAAGCAAATAACTTTTAAAATGCTTGTTTTCTGAATGGACTTCATGATCAGAGGTTAGCTATGCTAACACTGTAGCAACTCCATCAACACTTAAAATGAAGTCATCTAGACAGAAATACAGCAGCGATTCATTCGCTGTGACTAAATGAATGTATGGAATCAAGCAAAATATTAAATATCTATTTCTTTTTTTTTCCAGTCCAACAAAGTGTCGGTGGTGCAGCAGTCACATGGGATGCACCCGCTGACCTCCCTGCTGCCCTACGGCAACGAGCACTTCAGCCCGAGTCCTCCACACCTGCCCACAGACATGAGCCAGAAGACAGGTGAGAACACATTATATTTCACGTATATACATATATATATATACGCACACACTGCATACCGACACACACACAGAGGACTGAAGTCTCTGAACACACACGTATTGTAGGCCTTAGACGTGGAAACCGTTATTAAAATACAGAATTACACACATTTAAGAGGACACACACACACAGGAGTAAACACAGACATACTCCAGACAGCTGCTGAATTGTTCCTGAACTCACACACACACACACACACACGCACACACACACACTCACACACACACACACACACTGCAATCTGTTAGTGCTGTTGAAACCGCATCATTCATCACATTTACACAAATGCAGCGCACACAAGCAACGTAAAATAACAGTAATGGATTCATATCGTTGCTATTTCTGCTTCTCGTTTTCCCTCACACACACACACACACACACACACACACACACACACACACACACACACACACACACACGTTCGTGTTCGTCAAACCTTCCATACACACACACATGCACACAGTGTGTGAAGTGGCAGCACCGGCTCCGTCAGCCTGTGGCGGTTCCATGGCTGCTCTGAAGTGGCCGGCTCCTCTGAAGGGACCGCCAGCCACGCACACACACACACACACACACACACACACACACACAAAGATGGAAACAATTAGAGTGACAATCGCACAAGCCATCGCTGCAGCACACACACGGTTCTCCTTAGCGAGCGCTCTGCATACAAAGTCACAAACAAACACGCCCTGACATTTAAACGCTGTAGGAGGTTTGTTTTTTTGCCTTTTTCGAGGGGCGGAGCCAACCGGGGCGGCCGCGTTGGTTGGTCCGTCCATCCGTCTCGCTGTGCGTCTCCAAACTGCTGAACCCCTTCATCTTTCATCTCATCACGAGTTGAAATCAGAGTTTTCATGCTCCCCAGAGGATTAACCATGCAGGAGCTATACTGCATGATCTGTTTGGGGCTGAAGAAAAGTTTTAAAATGAAATGTGGTTATAAAATATTTCAACAGATTCCTCATTGGACAACATTTTGGTATCGGAAGATTTTGCCCGGAAACCAAGAACTAAGGCTAACTGGAGGCTTAAATTAGCCGCCAGGAGAAGAACAAACCCAAATATCCAATAATAGAATAAAAATAGACAATATCTCTGGTTCTGCTGTGTCAATTTTCAGCCTGTATTTTGTTTTTATTTTGTCACCAAACAGCATGAAACATGGCCAATACCAGCTGACATAAAGCCCAATTAAATTCCTGAAGCCCATTGTTCTTCTGTAGATGAGTTACTTGTTTGGTATCCGATTCACAACTTCTTCTACTCAAAACTCAGCCTCGCTTATTTATTTGATGAAAATATGCCGAATACGCAACTAGAGTGAGAGCTGCAAGTTGAGCAGATCAAATGCACGACTTCTTAAGCGTAAAAAAAAAAAAAAAAAAACTAATAAATTGTTTATGTGCAGCTCCAGCAGCGCACACAATTTATTCGTCAAAGGCATTCTTTGCATTGCATTGTGGGTCCTCGGTTAACCAACGCTGGATTACAAACAGAACGAGGATGAAAAACAACAGTCCTGGTGATGGTTTGATAGCTCATAACCTAATGGGATGGGTTTTTTTTATTATTTGTGCTCGAGTGATTAAACACAGGAGGTTGAATGGAACAAAAATGGGGGAAAAAATGTTTAAAAAGTGTGGGCAGATGGCCGGCAGCGTGTAACGTCCAGTTTAAATCAGCTGACGGGCGTGACATCGTGGGTCTGATATGGGGAGGTGAAATTTCAGAGAGCTTATAACACGGCAGTTTTCAAAGTGTCGCCGTTGACGACGACAATTCCTGAACAAAAGTCTTTTCTTGGCTCTGATAGGATGTTGGGAGTGTGACCTCAGGCAATCTCCTGCCTGGAAACCCCCTTCATCCAACAACAACATGCACCGTGTCTGGTCTAGACTGTGTGTGTGTGTGTGTGTGTGTGTGTGTGTGTGTGTGTGTGTGTGTGTGTGTGTGTGTGTGTGTGTGTGTGTGTGTGTGTGTGTGTGTGTGTGTGTGTGACTGATGCTAGTGCCGTGACTCAGCCCTTAATGACAGACTGAGCCACCTGCTTCTCACACACACACACACACACACACACACACTGCTGCACTTAACCTTTCTCACACCACCTCACCTGAATTCTGGCTTCCAGTCGGGAACATCACACACACTTACACAACTTTACCTCACTCTTCATGTCATTCGTCAGCTCCTCACAGGTAGGGCTTACCTATTCATTGATGTCATTTTTTCCCCACACGCCTATCTTCCCCCCGCATCGATGAGCTCAATATAGTTTTATAAGTTGGCAGGAAATCTGAGGATTAAAGCCGAAGTGTGATGAAAGCTGATCTTGAGCACCGGATCTCTGTCGTCTAGGAGAAGTGAAAAAACAAGCGGTGTTATGGGGGTTTAAAGGCATTTTTATAATAAATGGAAGGGAAAAAAGCAGGTGTTTTGACCTATAATTCATTCATATTTTCAGAGAACTATATGAATCATCTTCTGAGTTCTGAAATGATTCACAAATTCATTAAAAAGCTTCTCTTTCCTGTCAATCATCCCCTCTCAGATCAATCTTTATTTAACTCACTGGTTTGGATGCTGTCGGTCCACAGGGCACTGTTTTGGGCTCCTGTTTGTTTTGCTTCTGCCTTTGATTGGATTGTTCCAAGATTGGAGGGAGCATACGGTGGCCAGCAGGGACAAACGTCTGACAATAGGCAAAGGCCGAAACCTCAGCTGAGGCATTCAGGGACCTTGATTCATGCTTTCTGTGAGGCTAATATGAGCTGTGATATGTGTGCAGCTTTTTGAACTTTCTAGTGAAATCGCTGAGTCATCCAAAAGCAGCCAGTGTGTTCATGGTTCATGCCAACTATTATGAAAACCTGAGTTAACTTAAAAGATTCCTTCACATTTGTAATGGCAGTGCTTCCCTGACAATCATTAGTTCATGACTTAATTAGTTAGTTTAATCAACATCTGTAAAACATGTGAGATACCAGTGTTGACCGCGACGATATCATGTTCCTGTGAACGCGACTCTTTTTAGATTAACTACAATAATCATGCGTTCCTTTATTGTTTTGTATCACTCCATAAATCAGAAAATAATATACACAGCCATTAAAAAAAATCTATTTTCACAATTTTTTTATGAATAAAATGTTCTCTAGATCAATGATGATGAACAGACCATCTATAAAAACCTCAGTCATTTTGAGAAAAAACGCCTTTAAAGATATGTGAAATTAGAAATATGTTGCAGACACTATAGGTGAATAGATTATTACTTAATATTACAATAATTCTTTGTGTTACAAGTTTTCTGAAATTTAATGTTTAAATATGGAAATGAATCGTTATCTAATGCTAACTTCTGGTGAATTTAAGATAAATCTAAAGATGCAAAGTGACTAAATAAACACCTCAACATGATCTTTTGGATGTTTTCTTTCCACTGGTCTGAAAGAAGCGATGTGGAAGCAAAATGGCCCAAAAATTAAAAAAAAAATAGTATTATACAACTTCTGTATTTTGGAGGTAATTTCAAAACGCTTCTTTTTTTTGCTTTTTTATCATCTAATAATTCTCCTTTCAATCTCACCGACATCTTTCTGTGTGGTCCAACACAACTGTTTAGTACGCCAGAAAAATAGTTGGTACGTCCCTAAAAGTCGTGTTTCAAATGCATTATAACAAAACTACCAGGATGTCTATACTGCCAGTGATGGGACGATATAATATTATATTTTATCGCGGATCAAGATTGAAAAATAAAAAATACTTACAATCAGAAATTCGTGGTGAATTTCCATTCTCTAGAAAATCGTGAGTTTGAAAAAGCTGACTAGTTCACTATCATGATATGATTTATGATTACCTTATTTAAGGTGAGGGTTAAAGTAGAGACGTTACCATTTTTCCCTACCGATACCGATTCCGATACTCGTGCTGTGGTTATCGGCCGATACCCTGTACCGATACTGATACCGATAAGACTCGTGCCACCCCTCGAAATTGAGTCTTTGCATATTTTACCGTCGCCGTGTAACCGTCGTCGTCTTACTGGTGGGAACATCCACTGTGAAGTACTGCCAAACCGCCAACATAATGCGCTAACATTAGCTCCTTTTAGCAGGTGTCAGGTGATCAATTCGCCCCTCTAAAACAGCACGACTGTTTTAAGAGCGTCGAAGAAGACCTGTGTCAAAGCTAAAGCTAACGGAGCTAACCAGTAAATAAATTCCTATTTCTAATAAATTACGTGGTATCGGATCGGTGCCTGGACTCCAGTACTCGCTGATACCGATGCCAGCATTTTTGGCAGTATCGATACTGGTATCAGAACAACTCTAGGTTAAAGTTCAAGGTGCAATGTTGTGAAGAAGTAGTGACCCATTTGAATGCATGCTGCATGAAAACGGTACGTACCAAATTAGAATAAAAATTCCCTTTGATTGTGCAGGTTAAGTGAAATGATCTGAGAGTCTGTGCGGCTGCAGTTTCCTCCTGCAGGTTCCTGTTTGACGTGAACCAGCTGGGGAGTCCAGTCAGTTCAGTCGTCTCTTCAGTCGACCAGAACGCCACATAAGCAGTCGATCCAGCACCGTCACATCTCTTTGACTGTTTGTCGGAGATGACTGTGTGGCTCGGACAACACAGCGTGAAATACCCCCTTTTTTTAAAAATGCGATTAACACTTACTGCAGCGACTCATATGGGCTGAAGATATTACTGTTTGTGTGTGCATGAGTGTGAAGTTACTACACTAATCTCAGCAGAACTTTGCATTGTTACTGCATTTCTGAGTATTTTCAAAATGTGATTTAAAGGAATCAACTCAATCAATCAATGACCTTTATTTCAGATCGAGAGACACTGATGTTTCCCTCATTTACAGTGGCGACGAGCACACAATAAATACAATGACAAGGATGACATAATAAAACAGATTAAAAAACAAATATTAAATACTATAATAAAATAGAAAAAAATACTAAATGAGTAAAGAGTTCAGCTAAAACAGTTAGATGTGTAAAAATCTGAAAAATATAGATTTAAATATACCAAAAGAAGGAAGAGCAGTCTTTTTTATATTACTCTGCAGAACATTCATACTGGTGATATTTAAACATTTTCCGATTGTCAGACCAAAACCTAAACGACGATCAGATCCTACAAATACAAATGTTGGCTTGTTCCTCTGTGCTTTGGCAACAATAAGACATGTTCCTTTATAAACACACTGCAGGTTATGTTTGGTCAAACCTACATACAGAACACCGCCCCGCTGCTGTAAACACGCACTCAAACACCAAATGTGGATTAATCCGCAGCTGAAAATAGTCCCCTAACGAATGCACTTATCATGTCTGTTCATGTAATGTAAAAACTACAATATCCAGCTGTTTTAGGACGATTTATTTTTATACATATGATTTATTACAGAATAATGGTTTGTTTTTTCTTTTACTTTTCTTTTTCCAAATGCTTAGCATCGTTTAAAAAGCTCTTGCAAGTACAATTGCTTTAAAGTCTTGCCTTTTTATTATTAGAGAAAACAAAGTGCACTCTGCTTCCGCTTCACGTGACTGATGGTAGAGAAACGTGTCTGAACTGAAGTTCCTGCAAATTCACCCCTTATTGTAACAAAACACTACAAAGTTTCTTCTGGTGTTGCTGCTCTTTTATGTACACCACACAGTCATTTAAAGGGCTCAGATGCTGCAGCACTTTCACTCTCAGTGGTTGTAAACCACCGCAGCGTGTTATCGGCGCAGTAATACTATTTTCAGCTTCTTGTGTCTCGGTTTAACGTGCACACCTTCTGATGCCGAGCTCACGCGGCGCCGAGTTTGACTCGACCGGTTTCCCTTTTTCAGATGTTTCACGAGACGATGGAGGCCGTGAGATTATAGTCGCCTTAGAAAAAGGGGCATTCCAAAAAAAAAACCTCCCCGTTGCTGCTGCTGATTTTCCCCTTCAGGTTTCCCAACAAGAAAAACATAAAACGTGACTTACAGAAACCGATGCCGTGTTTCCATCACATGCAAGCGTGAGAGATCAACAGTCAAAATGTTTGGGTTAGATTTCAGGGAACATGTGTGTTCATATGTAAATATATAACGCTTTAATGGGGTTTAATTCATCTGAAGCCATTCATCTGTACAATATTAACATAGACAGGAAAATCTATAGGAGCCCGAGGGCACGTTCAGCCTGATGGCCCTCCAGCAAAATGTGAAAATGGCTTCAGTTTGAAGGCACAAACTGCTATAAATACCTATCATTCATATTATTCCGCCTCTTCGGCATTTTATTAAGCTGTTTTATTTCGCTGTAAAACGTAGAAGCCAGCAGCTTTAATTCATTCATGTTTTGTCCATCAGTTGGGCACTACAATTCCCATGAGCCTCCGCTCCCGTTGCTACGGAAAGAGGGCCAATCAGAGGAGTAAAGAATTAAGAACTTTTTGTTGTCGAACACGCTGTCATAGGTTCTGAATTATTTCAAAAAATTACCCTAAATTAAAATGTTTATAACTTTAGGTGCAGATTTTGTTTCCAAGGTGCATTTTGGCAATAAAACATTCAGTTACAGAGCTCAAACAGGCTCATGCCTTTCTGACTTTATATCAGCAGATATTGTCTGGGGCAGTTTATTCTCATGATGATGCACAAAATGTGATCAAAAGTCACTTTTGTTGTTGTTGTTTGTGTTGTGTGCCGCGGCGCTGTGCTGCTGCGATGATGACGCAGCGGCGTCATGGAAATAACGAGGAGTTTAGTCACACAGCGCTGTTGTCGGTCTGAACCCAGCCTGAGGATCAAACCTGTGTTTATTTGCCTCGTTTATGTCTCCGTTTGACACTCGCTGCTGAGAAAACTCCTCCGCGGCGTTTAAACACATTCATCACTGATCTGTGGAGGAACGCTCACGTCCACATGCTTTCTGAGCGTTGACTTACAACTAATTTGTAGTGTTTGAATGCCGTTGTGTCACATAACATCTGGTCTGCAAACTTGTTTCTGTCTCATGGTAAACAAATTAGATTCTTGCATTCGCAATAACATTCAAATATGAGTTAGCCTGCTTAGCCTTTTAGCCTTTAAAAATGATAGCTTCAGTAATAAATAGAAGGGGAGGTAGATAGATAGATAGATAGATAGATAGATAGATAGATAGATAGATAGATAGATAGATAGATAGATAGATAGATAGATAGATAGATAGATAGATAGATAGATGTTTTGTTGACAGGACAGGTAGATAAAAGTCTAGAATGGATGCAGGAGAGGCCATAAACGTAGCGTGGGGGGGGTCGGATAGATCCTGGTAACGGATGAAAGGAAGGAACAGAGTTCTGTAATGATGGAGGGAGAACAGGAGAAGGTAGAGGAGAGATGAGAAGGAGGAGGACGGGAAGACGAGGGTGCTGGGGGATGAGGGAGGAGAGAGGAAGGGCGTGGCGGGGCAGACAGGCAGGGGGAGGGAGGACCGGGGTGGTGAGACAGGTCCACTGACTCACATTCCTGTAGTCCAGATTTATGGTGGCTCGGGGTCCTGAAACAGGCCCGGAGCCACGGCCAAATTACAGTCATCCAGAGCATTCCTCTGCTGCAAACACAGGTTAGCAGCCGGCCGCGCTAAGTGCTAGGTGCTGCCTGTTGACAAATGACTTCCTTTGAAGGGCACAGAGAGAGAGACAGACGGGGAGAGAGACAGACAGGCTGGGTATTTACTGTGGGAGGGCAGAGTCGAACTGTCTGCGTCGCCTTTGTTGGAAAACATCTTTTCTAAAAGTAGAAGAACATGAGATGGTTTTGTTGGTGTGCATATTTGTGTGTGTGTGTGTGTGTGTGTGTGTGTGTGTGTGTGTGCGTGTGTGTGTGTGCGTGTGTGTGTGTGTGTGTGTGTGTGTGTGTGTGTGTGTGTGTGTGAAATACACACAGTACTATTCAGAAACTGTGATGTCACAACTACACTGTATGTAAAGTTTTAAATAGTTTCAAAATAACATTTTAAATATGACACAGTTTACATCCTGTGTGTGTGTGTGTGTGTGTGTGTGTGTGTGTGTGTGTGTGTGTGTGTGTGTGTGTGTGTGACATCAGCTGACAGGAAGTAAACAAGCTGTTAATTCCATTGAATCGCTGATAGAGGTTGTTTTTTTTTTAAACATTAAACCATGTAAACATGTTCAATTAAAAACTCCAAATATATAATAAGTATAAACGAAATAAATGAAATGGTGCTTTTGAGTTTCACAGTCTTGTGTCTGAAATTCCACACTAACACGCTGTTCTTCAGAATTATGTGCAAACACAAGAAGCACTATTTTGCATGATACATATGGATAGGAGTGTTTCTCTTTCATCCCCTTTAATATACCTGTTTGTGAATTCATATTATGTCAGATTATATTTAGAAAAACACCCACCGTTGATGCGGATGTTTACACAAAGGAGAAGATACAATATAGAATGGAGGAGAGACTGTGATGTCGGCATTTGTTCCCGCCAAACATTACATATTACTTCCTTCTTCGTGACTTAAAGGACGTTTATTTAAATAACCTGAGTCACTTCAACTCGTAAACCAGTGAAACCAACACACACACACACACACACACACACACACACACACACACACACACACACACACACACACACACACACTGTGACAGGATGGGAACTGATGTGTGTGACCTGCGTTAAGGCTATCTTTGTGTTTAATACCAGGTTCCCAGACTGCTAATAGCGCTAATAGCCCATGAGACCTGAGGCGAGGGGTGGAAGAGGAGGGGGGCTGACCTGACCTCACGAGTGTGTGTGTGTGTGTGTGTGTGTGTGTGTGTGTGTGTGTGTGTGTGTGTGTGTGTGTGTGTGTGTGTGTGCGTGTGTTTAAAAAGACAAAAAGACATTTATTTAGTGTGTATGCGTGCTCATGACGAGAAAAGCAGCGATTACATTGATGTTAATGCGTGTGTGTCCTGCAGGCGTCCACAGGCATCAGTCCCAGGACCTCTCGGGGTACTACTCCCTCCCTCCAGGGGGCGTCGGCCAGATCACTCCCTCCATGGGCTGGTGAGTGTCCCGCACACGCACGCACACACACACACACACACACACACATACCGTGACTCAGTCCTTTGTATTGTGATGACCTCGTTACTTTGTATCTCAGAATCTTTCCCGAACGTTAAACCAGTTTCATCTCATACACGATGAGAACCGAAACTTTTAGTCGAGTAATCCATTACTTCATATTTTGATCTTTTTTTGTTTTTATCAAAACTGCCAGAAATCTACTGGCTCCAGCCTCTAAATGCTGACTTAGATTATCAAAAAAAAGAAAATAACCACGACAACAACAACTGAGTATTTACATATTTGCACAGTCGGCGTTCCTCTTGTCTCCAGAGCAGAGACGTATTGAACAGTGTTGTCCTCTCACCACACTTATTTCTTTACATGTTGGACATCATCATGGACATGTCTCACTATATTGTTCCAATATTTAAGTTGTCAAACAAAGTTTGTTTGTTACTGCTGTTGACCTGCATCTAATCTCACCTCTAACCCTCAAACATTCATCTTCCCCAAAAAGTCTTCCCACTAATCTTCACAGCTCACCTCTGTCTTCATCATCATCGTCGTCATCATCATCGTCGTGTCCCCAGTATTACAGATATGCACATTTTGACCTGGGTCAGCGTTTCATACATCACTGTCTCACCTGGTGTCAGCGTAGCTAACCCAAGGCCCTCTGTTGGCATGGAAACCAACTCCTTTGATCCCCCGTGTTTGGGACTCTTGACTTCAACTCGTGGCCCCTTCAGGAAAAAAAAAAAAAAAAAAGGAATGTGGACAACTGCAACGTTTTAAAAGAAACAAGTACTTGTTTTTTTACTGGCTCAATTTAAATTAACAATAAAGAGCTGGTGCAATATCCTGCACTTGTTAATATATTCTGCCTTCACATGTGAATATGCAACTTGCAGTATTCCTTAACATCTGGTGGATTCTGGGAAATAAACTACCAAAAACTCGTAGTAAATTAGATTCAACCCATAGCTCCTCTGTAAGGATGAAAGTTAGCTGTGATATTAGAACGTCTGCTCCGTGTTTTAGTCGGCTGTGTGAGCTCGCCATGTCCTGCTGGTTGATGTGAACTTCTAAAGTCGGACTTCCATTGATTTGTGGATCAACACAAATCCATTTATTACAACCTACACTATCTGTGCCGGGACAAAAGTCTCCCTGTAGGAGCAGTTAGAGGCTTACATCAAATGTCATGAAGATTTGGAAAGCTTAAAAACTGTGTGTGTGTGTGTGTGTGTGTGTGTGTGTGTGTGTGTGTGTGTGTGTGTGTGTGTGTGTGTGTGTGTGTGTGTGTGTGTGTGTGTTTTCTGTGAGCATGTGTGTTTATGTCTCTCTTTCATGTTTCTGTAGGGCTAGCTGTCCGTCCCCACAGATATTTTCTGAAGTCTGTTTTATCTTTTTCACACACTTTCACGATGGGTTTTCACAAATATTATGAACTGCTAATCTGCTTTAACCCAGATTATCTGCCTGTTTTGGCCCCTTGTAGTGTAGCTTCTTTGTTGAAGGGCAGCGTTGAGATGGAGTGGCTAAATGTCAAGCTGTTGTTTTACTTCCTGTCCCTCCGTGACCACCTCCACTCGTCCTCCAGGCCCCGTCGGCCGGCCGGCCGGCCGGCTCGTTGCCTCGGAGGAATTATTTGAGTTTTGTGAGGATGCAGCTTTGCAGCGGCGACTGCTGTGGTGGGAGTCTCACAAACATGTTGCATTATTAAATACAGTGTGAATCCAGAGCTGAAGGCAATGTTCAACTTCTACCAACTAAAGCAGAGTGAGAGTGAAGCCAAGCTGGTCTCCTTAAAGGGACAGTTCACCCCAAAACTTAAACCTAATTCTCCTCTTGCCTGTTGTATTTATCAATCTAGAGTGTTTTAGAGTTGCCTTACTTTTGGAGATACCCGCTGTAGAGATGTATTCATTCTCTCCAATATTATGGGACTATATGGCACCAAAAAGTACATTTTGTAAAACCAGAAATCCTACTTATGATAAGTCACAAACCTGGTTTTGAGCAATTTCATGCAGGAATAGTGGTTGAAAGACAATGTTGTTCCTGATAGATTAATAAGTAGCACTGTAGGAAAGGGGATTTTGGAGGGTACTGTCCCTTTAAGGATTGGACTATGCTCCTGAAGAGTTGGTTATTAGGACATGTTGTCTGACCTCGGCTGAAATGCTGGCCGTCATAGAGCCTCATGGTCCGAGTGGAACAAAGAAAGCCACGCTGCAGCCAAGTCGCCTGCTTCATTTAATTCCCAGCATACCTCTGTCCAGCCATGCCTGTCACACGGGGGTTTCTGTTTGAGTGTGGCGGAGCTGTTTCTGTGACCTGTGAAGTTATTGATGGATTGATGGATAAATAGATTCTGAGATCTGGTGTTTGCTTGAAAAAAAAAGTTAGAGTAAAAGCAAATAGGTTGGTTTGAACAGCCTTTAAACGGGAGCTTGACCTGTGTTGTATTGTGACCTGAGTTAAAACAGGAGCACAGCATGAACGGTCCCGCGGGAGCCGAGGCCGAGTGATCTCTGAATGTCTTCCCAGCCGGAGGCCTCTGTTACAAGGCTTCACTGTGCTGCCGCCCTCCCGGGGCTGAAGGCTGGATACAGGGTGTGTGTGTGTGTGTGTGTGTGTGTGTGGGGATGATGATAATTGTGAGGTGATTTAAATGCTAGATGTGGATTGGAGCGTGTGTGTGTGCATAAGTTGAAACATAAGGATGATTCGGGTGGAGTGTGTGTGTGTGTGTGTGTGTGTGTGTGGGGGGGGGGGGGGGGGGGGGTAGAAGTGTGGTTTTCTACATATCAAAGGCTCTCGCCTGCATCCCATCCCCACCCTCGACCTCCCGCGGTGTGTGAGTGTGTGTGTGTGAGTGTGTGTGTTTCTGTTCCCGCTAAGCCAAATATTGACACACGGCTGTCAACAGTGCTGATCCACACTCTCTGGGGGGGAAACAACAATAGATACTTCTACAGATGCAAACGTGAATTAAAGCACAAGATTTTCACTTTTTTAACAATTGTATTCTTTTTAATTATTATTTACTGGTGAAGTTTTTGTTGCATATTACAAAAGATAAATACTCTTTAAACAGCCAGACAAAGAAATTCTGTTTATTTTAAATAATAATGTATATAAATATAGGCAAGGCTACTTTATTTGTATAGCACCTTTCATACACAAGGCAGACTTAAAGGGCTTATTCATAACATGTCATACAATAAAGTGAAAAAATAGAAGAATTAAAAGAAAATAAAGGCAAAATTAACAGAAAGTCAAGGAGAATAAAAACATATTTGCAATAAAAAAAACAGTGCAGACGTTATAAGAGTTAGCAGAAAGCTAACAGTTTTCAGTCCAGTTTTAAAAGTGTCGGATTTAATATAAATAATAAGAATAAGAAAGAAAATGGAACTGTTATTTATCCTTCCAGCTAAACAAGGAACAACCGAGTGAACATGATGAATTGTTGATATGGAAGCCCTCTGTATCACAGTATTTTTTGACCAAATAAATCAAGATGACAGACTTTACCTGTCGGGCTAAAAGGCACCACCTGTTGCCGTCTCTTCCCTCTGCTGTGCTGTGGCAGGCAGAGCCAGCCGGTCTATCCCGCCCTGTCCCCCTGTGGATTCAGGCAGCCCTACTCATCCAACCTGTCCGGCGCCGCCACCTACTCCAGGTATCGTAGCCTGCTGTTCGGACCGAGCCAGGCCGAGCCAAGAAAGTAAAAGCACAAAACGACCAGCTACGCATCTGCATCCTCGGCTCCTGTTCATGGCACGTTTCAAACTGCCTGAGCAGGAGGGGTTTTTTCCAGCTTCTGTGTCGGCTTTCAGCAGCTGCTGTAAAAAAAAATGTTTTTAAAAAGTCCTGTTGGACGGGATGAGTTCAACTGCTTATTCCTGCTATTGCAAATTAGTTTTTTTATTAAGCAAGTGTTGTGTGGGGTTTTTCAAGGACAGGAACAATAAAAAGTGTGAGAGTTTGAGAGTGTTTTGACAGAAGCTGCAGCTCTGATTTGACACATTTCAAATCTCACAATCTCACACAGATCGTAACTCGTGCTTGCTTTATCGCCACAGCGCTTTGCCAGTCGGTCGGGTTATCTGTCTCATAAACAAGGACTCAGTTGCATAGCAACCACAGGTCACAAGTTGAGACCTGTGTCCCATATCTGGGCATTGATTTTTTTTTTTTTTTTTTTTTTTATCTACATGTTGTAAATATGTATTTTTTTGGTTAGGGTTGTGTTAATTAATGTGTTTTTTTTTTATTATTATTATTATTTGGCGCTCACTACAGCAGCTGATGCTTTTTGCTGCTTTCGTTGACAGATTTCTGTTTTATACCTTTCTTTTTAATATCCACAATCTGCCTAATTGGAAACAAAATCCCTTACAATGATCTTCTTTTAGACCTGAGTTAATAGGCTTGGATCATATTTGACAGATGTGAAGATGTGCCTCATCTCCCAGCCTCCCTCTCTGTAATGCTCCAGCGCCCTCTAGTGGCAACGAATGCTTACATTTTTTTGCTGAATGGATTTTAAAGAACTAAATCACACATTTCAAGCACCACGCTCATCGTCACCAAGACCATTTGGGAATATTTGACCTTTTTAAGGAGCTTCGATGTGAGTGAATTAATCTGAATCCTGTGTTTCACATTTGGCATTTAAATCATCAACCAGGCTTTCCATGCTTTTCTACTCGATGCCTCCCAGCTCTTGCTTTGCGATCGCCGTCCTCTCCGTGACTCCAAGGCTTCTCTGAACTGACTTTTCTATCCGTCTGTCTCTCTGTCTTCCTCCACCAGGTTCCCCCACTCTCTGATGCTGGGCCCATCAGGCATGCATCCTACAGGGATCCCCCACCCGGCCATAGTGCCCCCTACAGGCAAACAGGAGCATGATCAGTATGACAGGGGCATGTACGTGTAAGTATCGCTTGTGCTTCAGACCTCTTGCTTTGTTTCTTTGGGTGGTGTTTCTTCACCGTTTCCCCTCCCCTCTCGTCAAGTGTTCATCATATCCTCTAGCGTTTTAGTTTGTGTGTTTTTATAATAATTCATACTATGTCTGTATCACTCAACTTAATGTATTTTTCTTGCAGGGTGCAACTTTGATTTGGAGCTCATTTAATATATATTTCAATCTTAAACAAGTTGTTGCATCTATTAGGATACTTTTATAGGAATGAATGGACATAATATTTCAGCTGCAGAGGACGTTAATAACCTCCTAAAGGAGTAGTTTGATATTTTGGGAAATATGCATAATTGCTTCCTTGCTGAGACAAACCAGAAGAGAAAAATACTGTCTCTGATTCTCTCCATCTTGTGCTGAAATCCCTTCGTCCATCCTTACCCCCTCTCTCCTCCTCTTCCTCCTGCCTCCCTCCTCCTCTTCCTCTCCCCACCTCAGGAAGCCGCATGTGGAGGCCAAGCGGGAGAAGGAGCCCAAGAAGCCGGTCATCAAGAAGCCGCTGAACGCCTTCATGCTCTACATGAAGGAGATGAGGGCGAAGGTCATCGCCGAGTGCACATTAAAGGAGAGCGCCGCCATCAACCAGATTCTGGGACGAAGGGTGAGGGTTTCACACACACACACACACACACACACACACACACACACACACACACACACACACACACACACACAGGCTAATCCTGTTTCCAGGTCAGTTTGTAATTTCACACATGAGGAACATGAGAGGTCTGTGGTAAAGTGAACTCCGTTCCCCTCTCTTACTGGTGGTACTGGGACCATAACAACTGGTGGTACTGGGATCATAACAACTGGTGGTACTGGGATCCTGCAGGATGATGAGACAGTGAAGTGTGTGACACCGTTTGTACGGTTCAGGTGAAATAAAAATAAATCAGTGTTTGTCATCTGGACCACTACGTCTGGATTTCTAATTGTGATTTTTCTAACTTTATTTTACTTTTATTACTGTCTCATGTCGTCTTGTTAAATATTCGTTTAACTATGCAGAAAAGTGGTTTACTACTAATAATAACAATAATAATGTTTTACCTTATTTTATCTTAGTCATCTGGTTTTACTTTTTATTTTTTGTATAATGTATCGCTGTCTCATGTCCTTTGTTAAAGCACGTTGTACCTAAAGTGGTGAACAAAGTGGTTATTATTATTATTATCAAATCAATCAATGTGAAGGCAGAAAAGTAACTTTGACAGATTTTATAAAAACATATTCCTTTCTATCCTCTCTAATTTAAATATTAAAGTAAAAGTGTTTTTTCAGGTTAATTCACCAAATCAGGAGTGATGCCTACCTAATGTGTGATAAACAGATGAAAATAAGTATAATAAGCCTTATAAATAAATGCTAACCCTTTCCCTCTTGTGTGTTGTTGTTGTGTAATTGTGTCTCCAGTGGCATGCACTGACCCGGGAGGAACAGGCCAAGTACTACGAGTTGGCCCGGAAAGAGAGACAACTCCACATGCAGCTCTACCCGACATGGTCCGCCAGAGACAACTACGTAAGCACTTCTGACTCTAAACCTGCTCACCCAACATCCTCAACCCGATCCAAACTGATCTTTTCTAAACTGATCCGATAAAAAAAAAAAAACAGAACCAGGGGGGGATTTAAACTTTGTCGAGGAAAAAGGCATGATTTCTATCCCCGGCTGCTGGAGTCGTACAGAGAGTGAAGAAGTCAATACTGAGCTTCCAGAAACAGTGAAGTAGTGTTAATTATGTAATATGTTGTTGCATCACTTTACAATTGTTACTTTTTTTGTAATTATTATGTCAATCATAGATCAAGATATCATGACGCACAATTTGTTTGATTGATTTCAAGCCGTTCCTGAAAGCAGAAAGCTGCTTTTGAGTATGAAATGTCAAAATCATCTCATTTTTAAAGTACATTTGATGCAACAAACACCAGGAACCAGTCCAACCACTTGACTTCTTTCTCTCTGGTTTGATTCCCTTTTAAATAAAAAAAAAAATAAAAAAACAGAACAGGATCAGTTTCATAAAGCAGAACTTGTTGAATTGGGTTTGATCGTATTTATTGTCCTCACCTCAGAGCTGAAGAAATGAATGAACTTACTGTCTTTACTGGCTACTGGCTCAACAACCTGCATGATTACTGGCTCCCAGGCCTGTCAGTCCAAAGTCATAAAGCCTAACGACAGACTTCCATAGCATGAAATGATTGAATAGGACTCCCCAGAGTACACGAGGGAAGTCCAACCTATGTGGTGCATGTGTTGTAGTCTAATGTGTTTTTGGGGATGTGCTGTATCTGGGCTGCTGTGTGCCTCTGATCTGTCAGTTTGCTGTTGAACTCTTGCAGGAGGCGGGCCTTAGCGGGGTCGCAGGGGAAAAGAGTAAAGCTGATTGGGTAGGGACACGTCTTATGGTGGATTTATGCCTCTGTGGTGGGAACATATGAGTATGTGAAGAGCTGCATGAAAGGGGTTGTGGGTATTCCTGTGCAAAGTTTGCATGCACCTTCCAAAAATAATGACTCACACACCTCAGCCCTCAAGAATAACACGTGAGCTGCAAAAGCAGATCTGATTGGTCGGTCCACATAGGCTTACATTTCACCAAGTCTTGCACGTTGCCATGGTTATGACTACTAGTCAGTAAAAAGCTAAAATACTGAATCACACAGAGGTATAAATCGACCCGTTTTGCTCAACTAACAGAGAGCAGAGCTGCATGGCTGGCCTCGCTGGCTGAGTTCTTTTTTTTTATACCTTTGGGCATCCCCTTTTAAGAGCACAGCACCTTCATTTTTGCTACTGGTAATGCTAAACACACGTTACCTCGTAACCATAGCGATAGAAAAGGAGTAGAACGGACGTTGAACTGTTAACCGGCGTCATTTCACTACAAAACAAACTGCTGCTACTTTGATATGCTGACAACGAACATCAGCTGGGAATTAGCCAGCTAGCTAACTAGCTAGCTGGCTAATTCCACCGTACGCTGTGACAAGAGTGTGTGGAGGAAGCACTAAGTTAAATTTTAGTCCGCAACGTACCGTAAGGGTGTCTAGCCAGCTGCTAGTTAGCTTATTAACTCCACCATGATTTTATGCTACACCTTGTTACATAAAATAGGCCGAACAATACTTACTATCTATCTATCTAGTTAGCCTGCTACAACGGTTTCTAAGGCAACATAAAAACTATCCTGCTCCGTTGATTTGAATCAGAAC
Source organism: Eutrigla gurnardus (assembly GCF_963514095.1). NCBI lineage: Eukaryota > Metazoa > Chordata > Actinopteri > Perciformes > Triglidae > Eutrigla > Eutrigla gurnardus. The sequence continues at coordinate 17,157,952 of NC_139938.1, forward strand.
GTCCTACTCCTGTTCTATTCCATAAATACAACGTTTTGACTTTTTGCACTTAATAGTGGTATTTAGTTTCTAATATATTTGAATATTATTATTACTACGAGAAAACAATGAGGACGATGTGTCATAATCAGGTGAAGTAAAGGCTTTGGTTGTAAGAAGAGCTGCTTTTCAGTGCCGTTAGCTACCTAACGTCGGAGTGGTCACCTGTTCACGCTTCTCTCTGCTCTCCTATCTTGTTTCTCTAAACCTGGCTGAGCTGAACTCTGTAGACGGGCATGGTGACGCTTCATATGGGCTGTGGTCTATAACCTCCGAAAACATGCACACCGATTCAGTTCTGATGTCAATGCCTTTTGTTTTTGTTTGTTTGTTTTTTTTGTCTCAATGCTGCGGCTGACAGTTTTAATGAGCAGATATTTCAAAATAAAAGAGAGTTATTCCACCCTGACTGTTCAAAAGCATCCTCATGATGTTCTGAATATGTAAGAAGAGCTCTAATGAACAGTGATCGCAGGTTTAGGAGCTACTGCTGTCTGCATGGAGCTTTGAGCTTTTTCTAAGCAGCTGTTTAGTTCATGTGCAAATCATAGAGATATAATACAAGGATATTTCACACTTTTTCAGTGCTCATTTGACCATTTGACTGGTACAGAATTATGTGGTGATTGTTGCTATAGTGATGACAAATGTCAGTTAAGGGTCATTGCAGCTCCGGAGATGAATAGCCGGCTAGTTAGCGACGTAGCTCGTCGTTCTCCGGAGAGAGAGCTGAGGGGCCGCTAGACTCCAAACTAACCCGCTGGCTCATTCTCAGTAACCAGTGTAGCAATAAAGCATGGAGGAATTACCAAGCTTTTATCATGATTTTGTTCTTTAAAACAAAGCGGGCGATAGAAATGCACTTTCCCCCCGCTGTTACCACAAAAACCTCACCTCCAGTGAGTCCGCCACATGACATCAGCCGGGTTAGCGTACGCGGAAGTTAGCCCCCTACAACGCCATGCTGCCCATCCTGCTACGATGATTTGAATGGGAATGTCCATTCTACTCCTATTCAATTACAGGAGCCGGTATCTTCATACCGTCTGTCACCAAGTCAAACCTCCTCCAATAAGTTTAATGACAGAAGTCATGTGATCATGCTACAGTTGCACGGTGGACATATTGTTGCACCATATCATCACAACCCCACCAATGTAAAAGAACCAAAATGGAACCAGAGTGTGAAAAGCTCATTTTCATAGAAAAAAAATGATGAAATAATGTGTAATGATGAAATAGAAGCATTCGGTTTCATTTCAAGAGATTTGAAAAGAAAAACAAGTCACCGGACCTCCACACAAAACAGGAAGTGAAGGTCCACACATCGCCCCCACAGCTGGAGGGTTTCTCCTCCGAGTCCTCACACACACACAGACACACACACACATATACACACACACACGTACGCCCACAGACCCGAGCGCTCAGAAAGAGGTGCACTTGCAAGAGGAGGTTGTTGTAACCACATAGACGACGCTGACATGGAGGCGTAGGCGGTAGATCTCTGCACCCACATCCTTCATCTCACCCAAAATATGAGGCCTCACTTCAGCGTCGCTGGATCTGCGTGAGCAACTCTGATGTTTACCTCAACAGTCGCATTGCAATCAGACTGGAGACGCCCGATGTTTGCAAACCTTTAAAAAAGCCTGTTACAGATTCCTGGAGCGTCGGCCAGGAACGCATCAGGTTTTGCATGAATTGAATTGACAACGATGTTAGTGATGGAACTTATTTTCTTGTTTCTTTCTTTCCTGCCCCCCCCCCCCCCACCTTGCTTTTGTAGAGCATTAAAAACATGGTTGCCTGACCTGATTGCTGCTTTTAACTTTGCACTTTTTCATTAAAAATGGGGTTTACCTGTCATAAGCAATTCTTTTTTTATGTGGTGCAGATAAAAGAATACAGGTTTAAACTCTCCCTGGCATCTCGAGGGTGGTAAACAAACGTTTAGCCGTAGAGCAAAGATGAATCCAGATTTTTTTTATGGAAGTATTTTAGGACCAAATCAAACAAAAATATAAACACTTTTATTTTCACTCATTTTGTCATGAGTTGAGTTGTTTTTTAGGCATCAACAAGAATTTCTCCCAAATGAGTTGTGTTGAGACCGTTCCATCCACCTGACAGGTGTAGCCTATCAAGATGCTGATTAAATGCTGATTAAAGGTGTGCTTGGTGCCGTAAAAGGCAAAATCTTCATGGATGATTTCTGTAGCTCAAAATTCGTAGTTTGGAGTTCCTAATCAATTTTATTTATTATGATTTTCATCCTTCCATTGTGTTCTCGTGACATCTCAGGAACAATTTCTTCAAATTTAGCACAAACACTGATTAGAATTTGATAGTGAAATGTCAATGTGACCTCACAAACGTCTGTCTAATAGGATAAAATGCTGAAGTGATGACACACCTGTCAGGTGGACGGATTCTCTTGATAAAGGAGAACAGGTTTTTAAACACATTTGTGGCCAAAATTTGAGAGAAATAAACCCTTTTAACAGTTTAAGAGTTGCATCTCTATTTTTGTGTGAGTATAAACCAAAAGAACTGGATTCATCAGTGAAAAGTCCTCCGATGTGTTTGATTTATAGCAAGTCTCATTTAATTGGGGGGCTTTTGTTTTCTTTTCTCCCGCAGGGCAAAAAGAAGAGGAGAAAAAGGGAGAAGCTGCAGGACTCCAATACAGGTAAACATCTCAAATGCATCTCAACCTCCTGTTTCAGTGTCAGAAAGCAGACGGCCGGTGTCTCTGCATTATTGGAGAGAAGTCAGTTGAGCCTGAACTTGCGTTGGCGCTCTGTCGCCGACGTCTCGGTCTCTTCGAGGCAGGATGTGTCTCTATAACGTCAAACCACCCACCCACTCTGCTTTCCACCTAACCTGAATTATGAACGTTTGAATCCCTGCTCTACAGAACGACATGTCCTGTTCTTACGCGTGCAAGATTAAAATCTTCCATTTTCCTCCACCATATTAAAGCAATCCAAAAATTATGTGCCCATTACTTAACTCAGCCAATTAAAACCCAGAAGTATTTGCTAGCAGATCACTCGTGTGCGTGCAAATCCGACATGTCATGCAGGCGGGAGATTCGGTGGGAAATCCCTGATGTTGGTCGATGTGAGCTGATGAAGGGTGAATGATGCCAATTATCTCACGTGAATGTTGTCAACTAAAGCTACGTTTACTAAATGAGCCCAAATTAAGTGTTTTTGGAGAGGTAGTAAAGTGTATTTCTGCCAGTTTGGCCAGAAAGTGGACTTTTTTTTTTTTAATTGCGTACTAACGAGTGTCAGAGCACGGCTGCCCTCTCTCTGTGTGTCCTAACGTGTGTGTGTGTGTGCGTGTGTGTGTGCGTGTGCGTGTGTGTGTGTGTGTGTGTGTGTGTGTGTGTGTGTGTGTGTGTGTGTGTGTGTGTGTGTGTGTGTGCGTGTGTGTGTGTGTCTGTTCTGGTTATGTTTTGCTGTGCTGTAACCGGCTACTAACAGTTTGCCTTTTCTCTGAACGGACGACCCAGTTGGTGCTTCTTCCTGCTCCGACACGCTCCGGTGTCTCCTGTCTTTTCATCCCTCCGTCCTCGCTCCCTCTCTAACTTGTTTTTCTCCTCCTCCTCCTCTTCTTCTCCTCTGTTTTTTGGCTTTTCCCTCCCTCTTGTATGTGCATGCTGTGCATTGTGCTCAGACCCGGGCTCTCCTAAGAAATGCCGGGCTCGCTTCGGCCTCAACCAACAAACGGACTGGTGCGGTCCTTGCAGGTGTGTACCGAACATCCACCCCCACCCCACCCCACCCAAACAACCCCACCCACTCCACAGCACAGCGCTGCTGTCCTCATGTTTCCTCCCATTGAACCGCCTGGCGATCAGAGCATCACGTCCCTCTGATGGGGTCTTAGTTATTCAAACATTTCTCAGAAGGCCGAGCTGCTCCTGAGGTGATAATCTCCTCAATCTGATCACCTTCACTTCACTTCACTCTTCAGCCTCTTCATGAGCACCCACTGGTGATTCTCCCAATGAGATTATGCATCCTCAAAAAACAAACGAGCTCCGCTTTCAGAGAAATCTTTTGAAAATCAAGCCTGATCTCTGCATGCTGTCTGTCACTAACTCTTATAAAGCATTTCAGCCATGTGTGTTTAGTTATGTAGGAATAAAAGGGGAAATGCAGTGTAGGCACAAAATAAAAGTATAAAAACATAAAAAAGAGAAGAAACAACCCGACATTGTTACGTGACCATCCCATGTGAAGAAAAACACTCAAACCAGATTCGTTTACTACCAAAGACTGGTTTATTATGTTCGTGTCTTCCGATGTCTTCATGCTTGTGGTTCGGGCTCTTCACTCGGTCGTAAAGCGTCGCATCACGCAGGCCTGTTCACCAAGTTAACGTGGTTAAAGGGGGAATAGAACACTTTCCTGATAATAAACACAATGATGTATTTTGGGGAGCGAAGCCTAGGCGGAGGCAGAATAACTCTCTGAACACGTTACTTGTTTGTGTTGGCTTTTTTTTTTATTATAATGGAAATATATCAACCCTGCCTTCGCCCAATGACAGCTGGGATTGGCTCCAGCCCCCCTGTGACCCTAAATACAGGATAAGCGGTAGAAAATGGATGGATGGATGGATGGAAATATATCAATATGTACAGTCACTCACTCTCCGGGACTACATGTGATGCTAATATATATGTTTTCATGAGCGTAGTTAACTCTCAGCATGTTGACAATTATTAATTAACGTTGAAAAACACAGAAAAGTCAGACTCTTCCAGCCTCTGAACAGCCACACAGGTGTTTTCAGTTCATCTGGCTGGTTAATCTGGTGTGGGGGCGTGGCTAGTATGACATCCTGCTGCTGCACCTGTCAAGGCGGGGCAATTTACACCTTTTCATCGTTCTGATTGGTAGACCAACATTCCTGTTCCCAATAAAAGGCGGAGGTCTAATCAGCCAGAAGAACTGGAAACACCTGTGTGTGAGCGCTCAGACGCTTCAGTCCAGTTCAGAAGCAACGGTTGCCAAGTTGAATTAATTTAATCATCCGAGCAACTGGGTTTGGCTCTGGGATGTAATTATGATCTAAAGCTGGGAATTTCCCCCTCTGAGCCAATGGCATGAGTCGTCTGGAGTCATGTTTTTGAACACTTAAAAGTTCTAAGAAGGTGTGGGTTAGATTTATTCCAGTGATCCAAACACACCTCAGGCTTATTTTACTGCAACAGTTACAACATTGATTTCACTGTAATGAAAACATGGCGTTAGTAAGTGTAACTATAAATCAGAAGCAGGATTTCCAGTAGACAGTGGCAGCATCGCGGCAGCGGGAGTCAGGAATCTGTGCGGTTCTGCAGAAAAGCTCCCAACACCGCCGTAAACGAGCCGCCGTCTTCCCCGCCATCACGTCATGGAAATCTAAAGAGTGTGTGTTTTCGGTTTGAGAGAACAAAGGATGGTGAATGTGGTTCGAGCAAATCCTTATCACCACAGCACACACACACACACACACACACACACACTCCCTGCAGCTTTGCATTCTGACGGCGTTCTCATGCCCATCTGCTTTCAACTTTCTCCATTCATGCGATGTGGTAACGGGCGCCTTTTGATGGTGAACTCTGACATTTAGAAATCACTTTCTCCCCCCCCCCTCCCCTCTCTCTCACTCTAAATATGGCCTAGCGCCTTTCCTTGTGGTTAAACCTGGTGACTCATATCATTTTCTGGTAATGAACATGGGATCCTGTTAACTGCTTTGATGCTCAGAGGTACACAAGTCTGCTTTAAAGTAGAAAACCTCACAAAGCTCAGCACGCCAGAGTGTTTGCTGCAGAACGCCGTCGAAATCCTCTCATTTTAATATACGGAGCATCAATATAGCACAGTTTGACCCGTTAGCACCGTTAGCTATGAGCCACTGGCTCAGGAGAAAAGCTCCCGATCTCGTAGCATGCACATTTAACACTAATAGCATTAAATACATGTGTTTGAGTGGTAATAAATAATAAACGATCAATGATCGTAACGTGAAGACTGGAAACACAATGTTGCCTCTGTGCTGCAGCTCTGCTGGTTGCCTGTCATTTTGAACTTTGGACAGAGCCTGGCTCTAGTCGTATCTCTCAAATCTAGCAGCTTTTTATTTTACTGCCTGATTTCAACGTCTAACCAAGCGATAGTTTATGGTCAAATCATCTATTCACTCGTTTTGGTCAAAACTGCTTCATAAGTACAATAAAAAAAAGGTTGATGCATAAAGGAGGCGTGTATTACAGCCTCTGTTTTCATGTGTTTTTAATCTTAAATCTTCAACGTTCATTGTTCCTGTAGAGGTTTTTTCCCCCCTCTGGGTTTCCCCTGGTAAACCCATGTTTAACATCACAACGCTATGATTTGTGGGTAATTCCCTGGGGCAAAGTCTGCAGAAGTGTAGACTTATGGAAAGTGTGAATGAAGAGAGCTTTGCAAGGTAGACATTGGGATTGAGCCACTTTCAAGTTCTCCTACATATAATTAGTTAGGAGCCGAGAATCCGGTGACATATTTCCTGTTGTTTTAACTCTCCGTTGACGTATATGTACATAGACTGCACTAATACTTCCCCGTTGCTCATGATGACCATGTGTCTCCCTGTTTGTTGTCGTCAGTGTGTGAATGATGCATCTTCATTAAAGCCTGCTGACGTTTACCATCCACACTTTATTCACAGATAACTCTCTCTGACTGTCCCTAGGAGGAAAAAGAAGTGCATTCGCTACCTTCAAGGAGGAGGCTGTCCCAGCCCAACTTCTTCAGATTTAAGTGCTATAGACTCTCCGCCCTCCCCCGCCCGCCACCGTCTGTACCAGCACCAGCTGCCCCCCTCCCCGGGCTGCTCCCCGCCGCCGCCCACCTCCCCGTCCACACACCTCCCCTTGTCTCCGCCAACGCACACCCGCTCGCCCTTACCCCCGCAGCAGCAGCAGCAGCCCGCCGGCAAGCGCGGCGAGCCCCGTCAGCCCAAACACACCCACACACACCCGGAACTCACCGGCAAGCAGACGCACGGCTCGACGACGGCGCTGTCGGCCGCCAAGGCCGCAGGACTTTCTCTCAAAGTGCTAACAGAGTCTCAGTGATCGCTTCGGTCCGCTCACACACACATATCGTCATTCTCACTTTTATCTCTACCCCCGTGGTCTTTTTAAACAAAAACCGAGGGTGGCATGGTGGTGTAGTGAAGAAGGGAGAGCCATCCGATTGTCCCAGAGTCTCCGTTCAGAGGCCGGATCCTCCACAGTCTGCTTTCTAGACAGAATGCATCATGGACAGGTCAATTTCCTTCTCACAGCCTCTTAACGGTCAATTACTTAATCAAAGCGTTCAGGCAGAACCTGAATTTACTGATCACTTTGTTACCAGCCTGGATGTAAATAAAGTGAGGCTTTACTGGGTCATTCAGAAGTCTGGTGATCCACATTGTTGGGAGGATCCAGCCTCTAAAGCCAGTCGGCAAAATGAACCTGGAGCCTAAAACATCTGAGGTTCTTTGGCTCCATCTGCTGCAGTTTCAACTATTTTAGATTTCTATGACTACGGCTCTGCCTCCTGAAACAATACGACACATAAAAAACCCCAACGCCCCGCTCTGTGCTCTTTTTTTCCAAAGCTGGTGCTTTGACCTCCATGACAATCAACGGTTTAGTAAATGAGCTCTTTAGTGAAACGAACCGCATCCAGCCGGAATCTTCTTCAGTGTTGTTCCATATACACTTTCATGATAAAGGGTTGAGGGGATCCACCACTGTCGCTCTGACCAATCCAGCCAGTCTGGACCTCAAAGGGTTTTTTAACCGTTTCTATTTCCAAACATTTTTACAGGTCCATGTCCCTCAGACACAGAAAGGCAGGTAAAAGGGTCTCCTCTCAGAGTATCCCCAACTGCAAGTTACATTATTTCTTTTAGGCACTTTCACTCTCATTATATCATCCGTTACATTTTATGAATCTTGTTGATTTTTTAAAAAAAAAGTCAGATGTTTTGCTGGCAGGGAAACCCTCAGAGAAAGACGAGAGGGATTTTTCTTCTTTTTCTTCTCGGCCGTCTTCCTTTGACTGAACATTTTGCAGCTCCGTAAACTAATCTGAGACCAAATGGGTACTATTATATTGCATTGTGTTGAAAAGTTTTATAAATGTTGGAATTCCCTATTATAATTAAACTTTTATATGTTTTTATGTAAAAAAAAGAAAAAAGTTAAATGACAAAAAAAAAAAAAAAGATTCTTAGTTTCTACCATTTCTTAAAGCAATATTTTGTTTGTCCTCTTGTGACAAAATGTTACCTTTTGTTTTGGTCGAGTGTTACTGCAGCAGCGTTTGAAAGAAATCTTGTGTTCTTGATCTGTGCATGTTCCAACTTCAGTGTAACATTGATTTCGACTAAAAGGCTTCGATTTTACTGTTCTGCTTGCAGCTTCAAACTCGGCTCACAGCGCTGTGGACAAACTGTAAACTGAGCTTTTGTACAGCAAAACCGTTTCCCTCCAGCAGAGAGAGCTCTTGTGCTAGAAATAGCTTGTTTTATTTTGAGGACGTCCACGTCAGTTAGTGGGAACACCTTGAAGATGTCTTTTGTATTTTTTAACGCCTCTGATGTATTACATGTTTTTGTTTGATGTATTAAAAGTGTTTTGAATATATTGCCCATGTCTACTGTGATTGAAGATTTCAGTGACATCATTTTAAAATTAAATCATCCCAGAAAAAAAATTCATGCTCGTTGGTACCCGGTACCTTAAACACACACCAACAAACCAAAAGAGAAACGCCAGCCTTTTTATGCATTTTATTTACTCCTTCAATAAATGTTTGATCATCCCAAAAAACAGCATCAGCGCTTTATCCGGGAAAAAATTCCAATTCAAAACAACATGAATTAGGAATGAGTAACTCGATGCTGTGTAACAACACGCAAGTACTTCCAAGCCCAAAGGACGTTACGAAAAAAAACAATCTCTCTTTGCCTCAAACTTCACTTTTCTTTTAAACAAGCCATCCTCTCTAAACATGATGCATTTACAGAGCGAAAATAAAATATTCACCCTTTAATTCCAGAAAAAAAGCTGTTTTATTTAATCAATTAACCGAAAAGAGAAAACATGTCCAGTAAAAAAAAAAAAAAAAAAAAGACAACCAAAGCGATTAATAATGGGGGGAAATGTCTCCTACTCTTGAACCAAAGCCATGAAACCAGGACAGTTTATTTTATGTGTTTGGAGAAGGAAAAAAAAAAAAAGATCATCTTTGTTTAAATAACAAAACACAGTCAAGTTAAAATGGTCATGCTATTGGTTTACAGAAATTGAGGGAAGGGAAATGGGGGAGTGTGGGGCTCTAAATATACTAAATGTAAATATTGACAAGTATGAACAACACCAGTGCAACCAGTTAGCAGGGACAATTCCTTATCAGTGTGGTAGTGTTGGCAGGATGTTCCCCCTTTACTTCTCTTCACACCACTGGTTCTCTTTGCGTACCTGTGGACGAGAGGATGAAATGTGTGAGGGCCAGGTCAGCCTCGACGGAACAAAACAGGTTTATTGAATTCATCTGTAGCGTCACTCCAAAGTGATCCATAGACGATGGACGGCTGGAATACGTACCTGGGCTTCCTCCTCCTCTGTGAAATCATTTTTGATGTTGAAAGTCTTCCTGATCTCCTCCGGGGTTTTGCCTTTAATCATGTTGGCCACCGTCTTGCAGGTGACATCTAACAGACCTTTGATGTCCAAATAGTTGGCAGCCTAAAAAGGGAAGCACAACGGCAGGATGAAGAAGATTAGAGGCTTTGTTTTGGACTCATTTTAGGGACGACAATGCATTAAACTGCTGATGATTTTCACTACTTGACCTCACACAGACACCGTTGGGTGACAAAGCCTTTGCACTCATTTTCATTTGGTACAGGAGCAACCACTTCCACACCTCGTCGCCCCTTCCCTCTTCGGCATCGACTAGCTTTAAGCGCGTAAACAAATTCAAAAACAGCAACACGGTGGGCTTATCAACTCCAGCGACAGGCGTTCCGACTTGTGTTTCACTTCCTGGAAGCCCAAATCTTGTCCAACATATTTCCCAATCCCTCTCAGGTTGCCTTTCACGCCTGGTTCACCTTCACATGCTAGCCAGAGAAAAGCCGTGGATCACTCCCTGTGGGTTTCCCCATTAAAAACAAAACAGCAGCAAACCACCAATCTTCCAGCTGTTGCTAAGCAACTTTTGGATCTCAAATTAAATCCCAGTCAAATTAAAACACTTGGTACTCTGCCACAGCAGTGACCAAACAGACTACAGGAAAAGAGTGTCACAAAAGAAATATGAACATTCAGCTTTAGAAGCAAATCAAAAAGAGGCGCCAATTAAAATACTTTATATATGGTGTATCGATGTAAAGGTCTTGAGAAATCAAATTATAGAATAACAAAATTGTGGAATGTGGGGATAATAATCTGTCAATAAATTAACATTGTGAGGACTCGCCTACCAAAATCAACCTACATATTAAGGCTCTGTGTTCCAGGTTCAGATGAGAGATGAGGGTTTGTAATGGGTGTAGCGAAAGTAAGTGTCAACCTCCAGGGAACTAATGTAGGTCAATGTAAAACAAACTGTAATGTAAACTGTATTTACCAAAATTAGTTCAAACAAGGTGCCTTGGTCAACTTTGAGGAACTCCTGGTCCCATACAGGAATGTCATCCGTCCTCTTCTCCTTGTTCTCATCATCCTCAGGAGGAGGAGGGTCGTCTTTGTGATGAGTGCACCACTGAATCACCTGACAGAAACACACACATGCCATTTTACAACAAGGTAGTGTGTAACAGTAGTCACATTTGTGAGCATTAATCAACTTCTTTATCTAACATCACAGCGTGAAAATGATCATTAATGAGCATATATTCCAGATAATCTCCAATAACCCTCTAGTTTGAAATAAAAAAAAGCTCTGAAGCACAGGCATCAACTTGTAGAGGCAAAAGGAAACAGGCCTCCACAGCCTTCTGCTCCCACAAATGCAATTTGTTGACTGGCAACCGAGTGATCAATGCATGTATACAAGACTGTGTATATGAAGTAGTATCTCAGTTTAAGGGGGGGACGTCTGTGAATGTATTCTGTACCTTCTTGAGGATGGCTGCGTTTACATTAGGGAGGGGAACTGGGTCATCGTCTCCTTCATCATCCATCCCCAAATCTGTCAAGAGGATCAGTTGAATGTCATACATCAGTATCTACCATAAATGTGCATGTATTCATTATAAAAACAAACCCTTGAAATGGTGCAGTGCTGACTACCTTCTAACATGGTTTTGATGGTGACAGACTGTTTGGCTATCTCAACGTCCACCTCGAAGATCTCGCCATCGGAGCTCTGTAATTTTATTGTGGGCATTGTCTGTGGAGTAGAACAATTCGATTATTAAAACCACATTATATATACACACACATCTGAACAAACAGCTATGAACCAACAAAAGTAAAGTCGCATTATCCGTTGACACCAATTCAACGTCCTGTTTTGGCTAACACTGAGGCTAGCTAAGCTAATCGTGTAATGACGCGGTGGCTAGGTAACACTTCTCGTCAGGTACGCCGCTTGTTGACAGCAGAACCTTGCGTTAATAGTTAGCTGGCTACAGAAGTAAACCTAGCGTAAATGTAAATACACACTATAACGTTATATAGGCGGAAACGGTTCGCGTTGCTGCGCTAAAGCTAACCAACGGTGCAGTCAGCTAGCCACTTGTGAACACAGGCTAAACCGCGGTAATGCTTGACACATACTCGCTATTACGTTAATAATTAATTACATAGATTACCGTTAATGTATTGGATAGCATGCCCGTGTGTTGAACGCTAGCTACACTCAACTTGTGCGTGTTTTTAAAATCAAAACAATCCGCTAATGTCGGTTGAACGCTAAGCTAGCATTACCATGCACTATGCTAGCGTCTTAACTCGCCGTGACGTCAGCGAGGCCTCGTTAGCATTCGAGCTATTCAAACAAAGATGTTTGACCTCGTAGTTTTTTTCCAAACGTGAACGAAATGTAAAAAGGGAGGACACGTGTCCGCTTTGCGATGCTACGTACCGTAAATGTTTTCACTCAGATCCAGAGGTGAAATTCCTCCGTAGTCAACAGCGGGGCCTGACAGACGCGGAGGCACCGACACCGGCTGGAAGTCTCTGGATGAACCTGGTGGTGGTAGCCTGCCGCCCGGAGGCTGACGCTCGCTTTGTCAGACACCGGAGGAGGAAGGGGTGGTCTGCTGTTTACCTACTTATGGTCTAATTCATATAGTATGTAATTGATAATACACTGAATTACGATACATTATCATTATTGTTATTGTTAGCAATGGTACTAATAGTAATAATAAATTAATTAATTATTAAATATGGAAGAAGGATTATGGAGAAGGGGTGAGAGTACGGTAAGTAAGTTATTGCTCTGCAAATATTGCTTGGGATGTCTAATTGTTTGACTATTACGATTTTTGTTGTTGTTTTTTATTCCTATTGTATGTCTTTACTTGTTTTGAACAAATAAACAAATCCAAATACATATCTAATCTTGATTTATTGTATATTTTTTCTTTTGTTACATTAACACACTATTTATTGGATGACATTCAGATTTTTATTTTTTATTTTTGTGTCATATCACAACAAAAGTTAGGGACACTTAACACATTGAGCAGGACTAGAATACGCTCATGATTTTCAGAGTTAATACATTTTCCCAAGTCCCAACATCACCCAGGAGAACGCATTACAGCGACAGAGGTGAGAAAAAAAACTGCCTTAATAGGTTTTTATTTATCATTTGGCGTTGGTAGTATTATAGAAGTAGTAGTAGTATTAACAGTAGCAGTAGTATTAACAGAAGCAATAGCATCAACAGTAGTATAATATATATACATAAGCATAACAACATGTACAATAATCTTAAATAACCTGTATGTATAGTACAGTTAATATATAGTTAGAATACATATGATTAATATCGAAATATGATTTGTATTTATATATATTGAAAAGTGCACAGTGTTAGTTTCATGATTCAATGCATCCTGATACACACATGCAGACACACTATATCCAACAACGAGGTCAAATCGTGGATTTATTATTCTTTAAACTGCCATGGGGTGGCACTTTCTCCTTGGAACTGATGCCATGGTGCTTTGAAATAATCCTCGAAAGCTCGTTTCTAACCGCTTGTTCTATTTCAAAATGTTGCATCACTTCTGCTTTTGTTATAAATAACACCCAAATGTTGAAATGTTTTTTTTTTACTAACAGGTTTACTTTTTCTCTTTATTGTTGTTTTTATTATCTTTGGTTACTGTTGGGTATTTTGTTAATATTTCTTCTTGTATTATTTAAACTGTGCTTTAAGTTGCCCATTTGCAGTCCTGAAATGTTTTAATACTGGTCTGGCTATGTAAACTCATTGCAACGTTGTTTTGAAAAGTGCTGTATTAATAAAGTCTATTAATATCAAAAGTAATTGTGCTAAATGACAAATGTCATTGGATTATTCATGCACTGACATAGGTGGGGCTAATTGAAAGTAGTTTACATGCTGCTTGCGAATTTCTTCCCCAATGTTCAATAAAAGTCTCATCTTAACCTTTTTTGTTAATTATTATTAATCAAAACTGAGTTATCAATTTAATATAGTGGAATAAAAAAGTACCTCTATAAGTAGGGTGTAGCATAAACACCATTTTTTATGTACATACTAATAGTTATTTGTTATATAGTTAAACGCCAGCTATGTTCTCCTTTGCTGCTCTTGAACTGTGTGCAAATACCCTCGGATATGTTTTTTTACACTTTATTTACCTGATAAATAAAGCTGATTCTGAGTTACTCAAATAAAGTACAAGTACCTTAACACAGAACTAAAGTAAATGAGTAAATGTACTCGAGTGTAATTTACTTTCCACCACTGCAGATAGGTGAATGATATTGTTTTAAACAGTATTGTTGTTTTCCAGCTCTCCACATCATCCTCGTGCTTTTATTTCGAAGGTCACCACCGGAACTGCGGTGTTTTATTGCGTAGAACTCGATACAAACTCATTTCCCGGGTGGATCTCCAACTGACGTCTCTCCCTCCCTCCCCTCTGCTCAGCTTCAATTCAGTAAAATCACAACCGCCCCGCCAGGCAGCGAGGTACATGCGTCTTCTCATAAGAGGAGCAGCTAGCACCTTCTGGAAAAGACGACAGCACCTCAGGGTGTCACCTCCCGAACGCCTTTAGCCGACGTTATCTGCGGCGAGCCCAGAAAACACGCAGCAATGGACGAAAAGGCGTTTACGAAAGAACTTGACCAGTGGATCGAGCAGCTCAACGAATGCAAGCAGCTGTCGGACGGACAAGTCAGAACACTCTGTGAAAAGGTGATATATATCTTTAATTTGTTTAAAGGAGGGGGGAACATCCATCATCTCGACTGCGTTTTACTGTCAACGTCTTCTCTCTCCTGACCGACGCCTTCCAGACATTCTTAAAATGGCGTCTATAGTGTACATTTCACTGCGCCGTTTGACAATCATCATCATCACAAGTCATTTAGTTAGTTTGAACTGTTGCCCGCCAGAAATCTCTCCGAAATAATGAGTTTCAACCAGGCGTTGTTGCTAACTGTTGGTTCACTAGCCAGGAAGGGGTCAGCCATACTGGATTCAAGTCACATACCACATTCCCCCCCCCCCCCACACACACATTCTAGACATTCACTCTGACCTGTAGCATCTTCTAGCTAACTAGCTAGTGGCAGATATAACGTGTTTAAAATGTTGTTAAATGAGTAGTTAAAAAAAATGCGTTACTGTAATTACTTCTCGCAGGTGGCTATTAACCTCTGACCCCTTCACCTAACTTTTTATTTCCACCTCTATCCAATAAGTAGTCAAGACTGACTTGTTAACGAGGCAATAAAGTGGTTATTTTTTTAAACTTAACCATGCTATTATCTGACTTGTATGAACACGGTTCTTAATTGTTTACTTTTCCTTGGCTTTAGGACAGTTGGTGGACTTTGCTTTGACCTTAACAGGCGGTCACTTGATCTTATTTAACTGCCATACTAATTGTAAAGCCTAAAAAAGAATACCCACTGACTACACAGCGCGCAGAATGTTTTTAGCATCCTCATGGTTTTGCTTTGGCTGATAACTGGCCAACTGAGTCTGCAGACTTAACCCCAATCTCTCCTCATAATCCGTTCTGCTCAGACCACCTGCTGATTTCCAGCTCTAGATGTCTGGACTAAACAGAGAAATCACACTTGTAGACTCTTAAACAGTAGACTCTTGTTGTTGTTGTTGTTTTTAAATCATTGAATTGATCATATCAGAACCAGTTGTTGTTGTTTTTTGCCTAAACTTGTCATCTTTGCATCCATTTCCCAGAAAGTCCTAATCAGTCAGTTTGCTGTGATTAAGTTAACTGTAGTTTTCCCGATGTCTTGGTTTTCTTTAAATTAGCCGTTGAGCCCAACCCCGACAACAGAGACTAAATTTGGAATGGCGTTGTCATATCTTTGCCGTTTGCTAAGTATGTTTTTCATTCTTGCAGCTCTGCCCTCTTGGCTCGTAAAAAAGGCCTGCCACCATATTTGGGGCTGGAGGTGAATGGCACGCTATATTCAAGTGGCTCACGTTGGTTTTCTTTCTTTTCCCCACATCTTTGATATGGTCAGTTCCAGTAGTTTAAAATGTTTCTTCTTACTGTGTGAGAAGATGGCTCAACAGAGATTTTAGGATCTCGACCCAATGTCGTTGTAGGAAAGCTTGGGATGACATGAAGATGACTGTTGTGCCTTCTGGGGGAAAAAATCTCAGTTTTCATTTGACTTATGCAGTTGATATGCTTTGACATGACACTGCATTTGCATGTCTTGCACAGTTGGACAGGCTGACTGATTTGGAAGCCTTGTGAAAAGATGTGGTATGAATCCACAGGGGAAAACAACAAAATGCCTCACCCTGAGGCTGCATCATTGTCACAGCTTATATGAGGTCAGCTGCTCCAAACTAGTGTCTACTTGCTGTTCTCCATCCACCCCCCTGTGAATTATATTCAGTAGATATCACCCACTCAACCTCCTCCCTGATTTTAAAATAGCAAAGGATATGATTGATTTTAAGTTGCATTACTAACACGAACACGTCCATTGTTGCCAAGGGGATCAGAGCGGGTGACTCAGGATAACGCTGTTCATTGTGACTCAAGAGAGCGTCTCTGTTTTGGGATCCATGGGGGTGTGGACGAGGAATGTAATGTGCTGTGTAATCCGTCCTCGGTCTTTTCATTCCTGCTTCCTCAGAAACGTCTAGCAGAGTTTCTGTCTGGTGTCTCGTGTAACAGGGAGGGGTGAATATTTATCAGCGTTGCCTTGTTTACAATAATCGATGCAAATTTTTCCATTCTCAGCATTGCAGTATTTCCCTCCCAAGCCCTCCCCTCATGACTCGAGGTGTGTTGTTTTGTTTACAGAGTGGCGATGTCATCAGCTTGATTTTAATCGAGTTTAGTCTAGTTTGGTGTTTAATTAGTGAGTGAAAGGAAAACTCTCTTAAATTGGTTTTATGTTCCTGTCAATTAAACGGATTAAACATAATTAACTGTGTAGGACCTCAAACAGATAAATATCACTTCTATGGTCTTTGGTTCCCTTATGAAGCACCGTTTGCTAACCAGTAGGCTTGATCCAGTTAAGTTGTCTTGTACTCAGGTAGGTTAACTATCTAATAAGTAAATTGTACAGAGAACAGCAACAATCAAAAGTGTTCATGGACAATTAGCTTATTGTTCAAACTTTAAACATTAATGCCACATGACATCATCTGATGTGTGAGGATGATGTAATAATCTGGGCCATGCAGCAATGCTTCCTGGAGGCAAAGTCTTCTATATGAAGCCTCCATGTTAAAACCAATTTGATGCAGATCGTCAGGGCAGCAAATTCAGCTTTGTTTGCCAGCTGAGGTCACGGTGTTACTCAGAACAATGAGTCAGTCTAACGGACTGTTCCGTACGATGGTTTGTTTGTTTATTAACTAAATTTACATTGCATATCTGTTAGGGGGGAGCAGAAATCCCAAGATGGAGTTTTAGCTAAACCATAAAGAAATGGTACAAATGGATATCAAAAACACACAAAGTCAGCAACAATGCAGTGACTCCCAGTGTGAGACTGATGCTGACATAATGTTGTTAAATGCATCTCAGCAAAACCGTCATGGTAGAGAAACAGATGCAACCTGCTCGCGCTGATTACCACACAGATTACAGTGCTGTTGTCAGGAATATGCTTAACTTTTTAACAACCATCTTGAGTGAGGTCATTGTGGTTGTATTTGTGCCTAGTCTTCAAAGCCTAATGTCTCCAGGAGAACCTTTGACCGTGTTAACTCACTTTAATAGGATTATATTGCGGCAGCTGTTAAAATGCTGACTTCACTTCTCAGCACTTGGCTAAGCACTTTGTTGACTGTCTGACGTCTTTGGCTGTGCTCTAGACTGAGGTTCCCTCTCCGCAGCCTCTCGGAGGCATTTCTGCTACAGGTGTGGTCTGGACTTTGGCCGAGGTGCTTAGCAACCGCTGCCGTCATCCTTTTCATTCACAGCTGGACTGCCATTAGTTTACTTCTTCCAGTTTTATGTAATATTTGATCAGACAGAACTCAATCTTTGTGTTATTGTTTTGTTCTTTCATTAAAAGACAGATTGTTTTTCCTAGTGAGGGGATGTTTCTGATGATTGCAGTGGAATTGTTAATTAATTGATCTTGTAATCCACTACAACAACAACCTGCTATATAGGTAGATGATTAGGTTGTTTACAAGTGCAGGATTTTTCCTACGGATTAAAAGTGTCTTGAGTGGGCACGGAAATAAGAGGATTGACTAGAAAAGGTGTGCTCAGTAGAGTGTAGATCTCCATCGTGTGTGTCTGCTGTTAGCTGTTAGCCAAATGCACTGTCCAAAACAATAATAGTGAGCAAACTGTTTTCCTCCATGGTGTTGCTGGGCAGACGTTTCTGCAAAGACATCAAATCAGTGGTCCAATACAGCATGCAGTAAGACGCTTGCATCTGTTGTCAAACCAAGTTGCCAGCGCTCTGGCCTGGTTAATAAAGTTATAATCAGCTGAGCCCATTTAGAACACAGAGCTGATATTTGATGCAACAATCGACACATTATTTATACAGTTCAGCGTACGGTTACAGAGCTGTAGGCTGTTTATTGTATTATCGCCAAAGCATCTTAGGAGTGGCCATCCTAATTATGTTTGAAATAGCACTTAAGGATACTGGATTGGCTTGTTCTACTTTTGTATAAGCCCAGGGTCTGGTATGTTTTCCAAGGGAACAGAAGTCTTATCTAAATGTAAAATAAAAGTCAAAGGATTCTTTATATTTCCTACGGAATCAATAGAGCTATGTTTGAGTTAGCTTAGTTAGCCTGATCAGTGCTTTGTCATTCCCCAAAACAAAAACCTTTAAAATTCAGCAGCAAGGAAGATGCCAAAAAGAAACTTTTAGCTGGCTACTTCTTTAGTAGCCAAATATAGCATCTTTCTTTGGTTTCTAATCTGCTGGAAAAACATTCACTGCCAAAACCTGCCGTCATAATTTCAGTTCCACCCAAATTATAAAGTGTATTAAATGTCTTTAGTGTCTCATAGAGAGGATCAAAGACACACCAGCCCACCTAAAAGGCAAATTTGTTTATTTCCCCCTCGTCTCATTCAAAGTACTCAGGGGAAACGGGAGGAAGAAAAATACATTGCTGTTCCACTTTAACTCAGGCGTGTAGCTTTAGAGGCCCTGGTCAATCTGTCATTGAACGTGGGCACATGGATGGCATGACGTGGGTGTAATATAGGTCAGCATTGTGCAGCGCTGCAGTCCCGTCTCTGTCTGTCCCATCTGCTGGGGTGACGGGACAACCTCAGCACTCTGTCGAGAGTCACCTCTCCCATTCCTCACACCGTTGTGTTAAAGGGAACGGTATGAAAAGAGGGAGGCTGCTCTAAAAGACGTTTATTTGGGAGGAGATAGCCCTTCCCTGTTTCCATTGCCCAACGTGCTTTGATTGAGGCCTCATTTATCTCTCAGCCTGAGGATTTGTTTGCTTTAAAGTTCCTCTAAAGAGCTCATCCAGCTGACTGACCTTTTAGGCTGCTAAGCTGGACTGAGCAGAATTACGACCTTGTTGTGGGTCTCAAGATTTAGTCGTATTTGTGCCGTTTAAAGCTTTCCTGTAATTTATTTCTTTTTTTTGGCTTGTATCGTCATCACTGTGTAGCATCTCATCAACGACCCCAGATGTGGAAATTGTGCAGACGTTGATAGTAAATTGTCCGTTCCTGAAATAAAATTGGAGAACAAAGAATGACATAGAAAATTACAGTGTATAGAGCATGTGATTACAGTGCAGGATCACATGGATTTCTTGCACTTCAATGAGCAAAACACAGTAAAGCAGCACACAATGTGGAAAATGAGTGTTGGATGTTTTGAGTTCTGTGGTATTTTTGCCATCTGCAGTTTTTGTATTTCACGCTCTCCCTGTTGTATTTTGTTGTTGTTGTTTTTCCACTCCATGATCCACAGTTACATGTGTGTGTTTTGTTTTTTTTGTCTGCAGGCTAAGGAGATCCTGACCAAGGAGTCAAACGTCCAGGAGGTGAGATGTCCGGTGACGGTGTGTGGCGACGTGCACGGCCAGTTCCACGACCTCATGGAGCTCTTCAAGATCGGAGGGAAATCTCCAGACACAAACTATTTGTTCATGGGAGACTACGTGGACAGAGGGTACTACTCCGTAGAAACGGTCACTTTACTAGTTGCACTCAAGGCAAGTACTCATTTAAAATGTCCCAACATTTGATTTGCTCCAAAACTGGAATTTAATATAAGTTTTTCATTTTTTGTTTGTTCATGTTTCAGGTACGCTACCAGGAGCGCATCACAATCCTCAGAGGGAACCACGAGAGCAGACAGATCACACAAGTTTACGGCTTCTATGACGAGTGTCTAAGGAAATACGGTAACGCCAACGTTTGGAAGTACTTCACAGACCTGTTCGATTATCTCCCCCTCACTGCCTTGGTAGACTCCCAGGTAACAAGATGCAAAACATATCACACTTTTAGCTTCAGGAATATTGCTTTGATAATGTGATGGATGCAGAAGCTGACGGTCAGAAAAAAGTCATTTTAATTTATTAGTAATACTTAATGCTTCCTCTCATCCACACAGATTTTCTGCCTTCATGGAGGCCTGTCACCGTCCATAGATACTTTGGATCACATCAGAGCACTGGACCGTTTACAGGAAGTGCCACATGAGGTAAAGATTTCTCATGTTCCTGCCAGTGGAGTGGTTTATAACTTGTTTTGAAAAAGAAACGCATATTTAAGTTCAATAAAACAAGGAATTGAACCGAGAACAAGAGGATTTGGTTTTAAAATGACAATCAACAAGTGTAACATGATCATTCATGACTGAGAAGGCACCATAACTCAGTAGTATATTTAACATGGTGGCTGTGAAGGGAATCAATAGCAGCCCTGTGTTGGTGTTTCCATGCTGACCCATTCTTCTTCCACAGGGTCCCATGTGTGACCTGCTGTGGTCGGACCCCGACGACCGCGGCGGCTGGGGCATTTCCCCTCGCGGAGCCGGCTACACTTTTGGCCAGGACATCTCTGAGACGTTCAACCACGCCAACCGCCTCACGCTGGTGTCTCGTGCCCATCAGCTGGTTATGGAGGTACGTGTCTGTCATTCTACCAAGCAAATACACATTTTCATTGGTGATTATTTATTCTATATTGTACAAAGAACATTTTTGTCTGGTTGTGATGTGAATGACATCAGCTGACAGGAAGTAAAACATGAACCCAAGATGTTGCCGAGCAATGCAAGTCTGTGTTATGTATATCCAGATGTACAGTATGAAAAAAACGTATGATTAAAAAATATGAAATACGATAACATGTTCTAGTAGAAACAAAACCTGGAAATGAGCATATGTCCCCTTTTTAACAAAAACTGAATAAGCAAAACACAAGGACAAGCAGTAACACTCATTTCAAGTGGAAGATGTGCATTACTGAATCCCTTTTTCCCCCCTGAATTATACATCTCCTGTGAATAATGCATCTCCTTCCTGCAGGGTTACAACTGGTGCCATGAGAGGAATGTGGTGACAATATTTAGTGCTCCCAACTACTGCTACCGCTGTGGCAACCAGGCAGCTATCATGGAACTAGACGACACCCTCAAATACTCGTTGTAAGTATATCAAAACACTGAGCGCTCTTTTTCCAAGCGTTTAATACCTGAAGTGGCGCTCCAGGCTTTTTCAAAACTCAAACTCTGTGTATGGAGCATCATTCACTTACTATTACCCTTACACTGTTTAACACTTGATTTAATGAAATCTCATTTTGTTTCTTCTCCAAACCAGTTTGCAGTTTGACCCCGCGCCTCGCAGAGGGGAGCCCCACGTGACCCGCCGCACCCCAGACTACTTCCTGTAAATTCTGCCCCTTGACCCTTGTACAGTCAGGTCCAGTATTGCCATGATGTATGACCTTCAATCAATAACGATGTGAATGAGGAAGCGTAGGATGGGAGACCGGGGAGGCTACACAGCAGTGCACATTGTACATCCACACAAAGGCCTATTTAAGCATTTGGCAACAACAAAAAAACAATGTGTGTGTGTCTATGACTGGACCAAAATATGTGTGCCATAATCATTACAATATTCATTGCTGAGTACTTGTATTGAAAATCTCCCCCATTCTGTAAACAACAGTGATCAAGTTAAATTCCTCATGCTGGACCGGTGGCACTGAGGTCCAGCGCAAAAAGATGCGGCTGTTTGAACCCCGTATGCCATGGCTTATATTTAGGAGATCTGAACATGATCTGTTTGCACTTTTGTAAATCTAAAGAAATGTAACATAATGTCAGAAGATGAGAATTATTTCACACTATAGATTTTTTTTGTTTTGTTTGTTTTTTGTTTTGTTTTTCTCCTTTTTTTTGATTTTTAAAAAATTACAAATAAAGCCCCCATCAGGCAAGTTTTACAAGAGGTTTCTTTGTCCTGTTGAACTTGTGAGGGGAAACCCTTCTTATGCAGTCACACAGCTTGGTGTACATGATAGACCGACGATGTCGCGTTCATCCGCATCAACTCGCTGACTCCCTCTGTGAGCTACAGTCTGTTCACCAAAACCATTTGAATAATAAACACAAAGGTGGCTCATTGATGTGAATGTGCTGGTTTCTTTCTTTTTATCATGCTGAAAAACATTGCACTGGGAACTAGACCTGCGATTACTCACACATGCAATTGGGGGGGGGGGGGGGGGGGGGGGGAATAAAATAAATAAAACAAATTGAACATTGCATCATTCATTTTAATGGAGAAATCAAAGATGCGTGAGTTACAGTATACAGCTGTCTTCATGGCCTTCAAAATCGTGATCATGGAAAGCTCAACGGCTCTGTTGTGATTGACGGCCCAGAGGGCGGAACCACAGTAT
Organism: Eutrigla gurnardus; assembly: GCF_963514095.1. Taxonomy (NCBI): domain Eukaryota; kingdom Metazoa; phylum Chordata; class Actinopteri; order Perciformes; family Triglidae; genus Eutrigla; species Eutrigla gurnardus. Next base: position 17,180,629 of record NC_139938.1, read on the forward strand.
AAAAGGAGGTCAACGATTGGCTGAAAGTTAGTTAGGCTCGTATTCTTACATCTCAATTGTAAAATTATTGTATAAATATGTATAAATTATTTTTAACTTCTCCCAGTACATCTTCCTCATATTCATACTGGGACACGTTGGGAAGTTATTCTCGGACCAGTATCTTCATCTCTACATTGCATTACGTATCGTAAACCAACGTTGAGCGGTATCTCATGCAAACGTTGTTTATTTCACCGCTTCCCGGTTAGAAGGTCCAATCAGAGGCAGCCGGAGAACTTTTGGCCAATGGGATGAGACGAGGGAACGCTGAGTCGAGAGGGTGTGCTTGTTATGAACATCGGCGTACGTACGCCAATATGAGACTCGATATTACCGGATAGCTCCATCCGGGCCACTTACGTAAACCGGAAGCAACCGGACGTAAACAACAAGTGCACCCAGAACCTTCTACTAGCTTCTGACGCAGACGTTATTTTATATGATAGCCACATTTAAATGGCTTCTATTAGAGTAATACCGTAATTTAAGATAAAATAACCAACGTGGTGATTTTCACAAGATGTAATTATCTAAACCCCACGACTAAACAGTCTCGTAGAGTATTTTTACACACCGTTTCAACAGGAATGGCAGCGAACGGCGATGAAAGCAGGTAGGCTGGGTTCTACTACGGTAAACTACTTTACACTGGTCTACACTAAATGTGTTGTAGAGCTACACTGGTGTGGAGGTTTTCTTTTGTTCTGTGGTTGTTTCTGAATGTAAGCTAACTTCCGGTCTCGCTCTGGTTGACTGCGCGCAGCTTGACGCAGCAACGCCAACGGCAACCGGAGACCGCTGTGATTGGTTGCTTTGCTCCTTTGCTCACCGTTTAACAGCGCCGCCGTCAACACGAAGCATGTGGTGATGATGTCAGCGTTTTACATGGAGCCTGTAAACTCAATGAAAGACAAACAGCTGATCCCTCCAACCGATACTTTCATTTACTAAAACATATAACTTATTAAATTAAATACCAATTATTTCATCCTTATTATGGCCTCCTTCCTAATATGTTGATTTTACCTATACTTTTTTTTTCTCTGTTCAAAATGCAGTGTAATGCAATCCCCTGTTCCCATCCTCAAGACAAACAAGCAGGTGTCAAAAGTACACACATTATATACTCAAGTACTGATTCAACTTAATTACTCAAGTAAAAGTGAAAAAGTACACACTCTGAAATATACTCAAAGTAAAAAGTATCACTTTGAATGACTGTACTTCATGCATTAAAACTGCATTTACAAGCCTGTTTTCAATAAGTAAAAAATCCAGATATTTGTTTTAAAATGCATGGAGTAAAAAGCGAAAAAGCTGTCATAAAAAATATAAATACTCACACAATAACAAAGTATTTGTACTTCGCTCCATCCCACTTCACTTTAAAGTGGATAACAATGTGCTGTAGTGAGTGACTATGTGTCTGTAAACCAGCTCCGAAGATCTTTCCGGGTCCATTTGGTCAGAAATGCAAAGCCTCTGCCATGAAAAGATGCCACACATCAAACAAAAGCAGCGATCAAAGACTCAATCTGCTCTTCCTTTCAGGGCGGCTCATGCATCGTGTTAATTGATAAAGCCCGTATCTGTTAGGTTCCTTTGTGCGTACACGGGAATAAAACATGGGGCAAGATGAGAGAGAGGGCGACAAATTAAACAGGGGAAGGTCACATGACCCCAAGATAGGCAGGTTACTTTTAAAATGTGCAGAACTCTTCTTATCATTTGCTATCGGAACCATCAACTATCAAACGCTAGAAATAAGAATACCTTGAATACCTCTCTCTCTTTGGTTCAGCTCCATTTTAAAATGCTTCAAATCTATTTTCTCCCACAGAGGATGTGCGTGTGCTGTGACGACGTCTCTCTCAATATTTTCTTTATTGAAAAGCAAATAAAAATTCTGTTCCCCCCCTGAGCTTCTTCTGCAGCAACAAACCATGTAATCATCCACATTTTCCAGAGCTCTCTCCTCATAATGTAAAATCTCTGTTTGCAGGTTGAAAAACAGGCAGCCATCTTCTGCTTTGTGCTGACTGGAAACAAAGGCTTCATCTGCGTCATTTCACACTTCAGATCACTCGGATGAAGTGGGGGTTTTTTTGTAGGCCGAGCCGGAAGTTAGTAACTGTCTCTATCTCTGGATTTTGTAATATTGCAGAAAAAAAGAAAATGTATGATACTAAATGCCACTTTTATGACTTTTGAAACGTATATGCAACCAACAGAAGTCAAATTCTAACAATAGGCTATAAACGAACTACACCAAGGCTCACATGACTGTATGTTACGACCAATCAGGAAAAAGCAGACTTGTCGGCGTGGTGACATTTTGTCGTCTCATTTAGCCACAACCACCTTTTTTAAAGACAGGTGAAAGCTTGTTTTATTTTTAATATTTTATTCTTATAAAGCACAAAGTATAATTGTTATTATGATGAGTATTATTATTCACAATAAAACCCATTCAAAAAAGCCCACTGTCTACGAGACGAGGGAACCGGAAGAGCAACAATGCTCACATACACTGTTGCCCATAAAGTTGGAATATTTAGTTTCAGACACAATCCTCTGTTTATTCCTATTTAAATGCATCAGTAATCACTTTTGGTGCAATGATTACTATATCTCCTAATTACCCAGGTGAAATTAATTCATGCATAACATTTGTTTGGCTATAAAAGACAAGACATTTGTAAATTATTCCAACCTTATTGGCGACCTTGTATTTGTGGATTTTGGGATTCATTCCTCTGCCATCCGACTCCTGACAAGCCTCCACTCCATCAGGTGTAAAGGCTGCTAAACGGTGACCCTGTGGTCTATTTTGGATTATGATAAGCAGCCTCTGGACTGTTGTTTTCCACATAAACATTTCATCCATCATGTCGGAAACAAAGCTCAGCCAGGTGGTCTGGTTATTGTTGCTCTGTGCCCCCCCCCCCCTCCCTCGGCCAGCTGACCCGGCAGTCATCCAACCTGGCACATGCCGCTCATCCATCCTCGTCATGCGTTGTATTCATGATGCATCAGGGGAAACGTTTTAGATACTAGTCCGCTATGTGTTCTTTTTTTCCTTTACATTTGATTTCTTCCCCATTCAATGCAGCTAAAGACATCCTGCATTCCCTTCGCATTCCACCACAAAGTGCCCTCTGCAACTCTGCAAAAATGTAAACAAAACTGAATCCCGGGAAAAGCTATTTTTAAACAGGTGGATTACACAGCTTGCACGTCTCCATGCGATGACGGAGCGTCCCAAAAGTCTGCTTCCAGATCAGCGACATGTCGACCGTCTCTGATTAAAGAGGCGTGAGACCACACAATGCACAAGCTTAATCCAAAGTAACACAACTCTCAGCTGTGGTGCTGCAACATGCCGTTAAGGACACGCCGCCGGGAGACGTGATGCTTTCCATCATGGCCAATCGAATGGCTGCATTTTATCAGAGGGGCCCTCAGCCTTTGTTGTTGTTCCCGTTTTGGTGATGAAAACTATTCGGGTACCTGCTGCTGCTGTTCAACGTCTAAATTTAAACTCTCTGTTTGTGCCCGTGCCAAGGAGGTTTGGACAAAAGCCCTTTTTAATTCCGGGCGAGCAGATGCAGCCCGCATGTTTGATGCCGATGCCAGAATGAACCGCGTTGTAAACAAACACTATGACATGTGTTTATCTGCGATGTGACGAGGGGAAAGATCCGGATCGACAACCTTAACCACTGAGTTATATAATAATAGCCTATCAGGCGATTATAACATTACATCAGTGGTGCATTGTGATGTCATGTGATGATTACCCTCTGGATAACCTTGAGGAACTCCAAATAAGGAGTGATAGCAAGAGATAGATACACACAGTTGTTTTACATGCATACAGTAGTTTTTATGATTTTAAAGTACGAGAATGTAAAGTTACTACAAATAGTTGACATTTTGATGACTATTAGAAAAGTATGTTGTTGCAAAACAGAAATCAATACAGAAAAAAAGACATAAAAAATCATTGCAAGGTACATATTGCTTTATATTTTCCATAATTTAATTTACTTTTTTTTTTTTGTGACACATTATTCCTCCGTCTCACCTTCATCTTTTGGAGTACATGTTAGTGATGTCAGATTAAATATAGAGATACAGATAATAATTGGATATTAATCCATAAAAAAAGGCAACAACCTCTACCTCTCTCTCACGCTCCTTCTCTTTCCACCAATTAGCATGCAGTATTGTGTCTCCAGGATACCTGAAACCATGACAACAGCAGGTTAGCGTTTCCCCATTTGATATCTTGAGCGCCATCTGGTGTCGGTTAGGAGGAGGGTCAGGCTGCTTCAGGTGAAATGCTTCAAAATCAGATAAATAAACACAAATAACAAAATCTACATTGTGTGTGTTGTGACCAAAAACAACTTGAAAAAAAAAATGTGAACTCTGGTCCACATAGTTGATTTTTCGGGATCTCTCAACAGCATTACCCAGTCTTTCTTAGGAGAATGGAGTTTGGTGTCGTCAGACAGGATCTTCTGACCATGGGATGCTGTTGAAAGTTCTGGGAAAAAAGCCAATAAGTAGACCCTGAGCATATTTTTAAATGATGCATCTTCAGAATTCTGTCTCCCGTCCTTGTCGCCACCCAGGGTCGTCTACAACTCCTTTGTTTTCACGCCTCACTGATACATAATGTATAAACGTATTGCCAAGGTGTCAAAACATTCTACACTCAAGTAGAAGTACAGGTACTTCAAAAAATACTCTTCAAAAGTACTGATTCAACTTCTTTACTCAAGTAAAAGTGAAAAAGTACAGGCTCTGACATGTACTCAAAATAAGAAGTATCCCTATGAAGGACATTTCTACTGGCTAACTGAATCTGGCGTATTAATAAGAAAAATAATAATCGACAATTCCCCTCAAATGCATGAAAACTAAAGTAATGAGCCTGTTTTGAACACGCGAGGAGTAGAAAGTACAGATCTTTGTTTTTCAAATGTAGAGAGTAAAAGTAAACAGTTGTCAGAAAAATAAATGCTCAAGAAAAGATACTTGAAATTCTTGTTTAACCTTGTTCTCCCTTACTCAATCAAGAAAATGTCATTCGAACAAATCCCTCACCGTCGTGATTATCGTGATCTTGACATTGGCTGAGTGGATCCACTGACATCGTTTGGCTGCTATGTGCTTTTTCTCTTTATCTCTTCCTCAGTGAGTTTCATACTAGAACGCTGACATTGAAACGTCCTGCTCTACATCTCCAAGAGATAAGCCACGTGATAACAAGACCTCCAGTCTGCAGCTGCAGGCCCTTTCTAGCCAGGGTTAACCTCCGCTGAGATATTTGGAACCAAGTGGCAGAACGACCATCAATGAAAAAGAAAAAAAAAAGTTTAAACCAGAAATAAATGACCATAAAGCACCTGATGAAACTGCAGGTGATGCAGCAACGTGACCATTTTCACTCTCCAGCTTATGAAAAGGTTCCGTCTAATTTCCCTCCAGCTTCAACGACGCCATCGTTTTAATCAATTGGATCTCCATCTCTGCCCTGAAAGCCCCGTTGCCCTTCACCCATCCTAAAGATTTGACCGAGGCGCTCCCGACGTACTGCCCAGACGCTCAAACATCAGTCGGCCGTGTAATTGAATTACCCCCGTCGCTCATGCAGATGTAACGAGACATCGCAGGTCTAATGAGACAATTAGCTCGCACCCTCCCGTCATTACGGCTGATGGAGGCGGCGGGGCGATGATGGCTCCATCGCGGCCCCGCCCTAACACTCAGACTGGAGTCGTCCAGCCGCCGCCAGCAGGGTTCTGTGCAGACTAATGGGTCGTTAGAGTGAGACTGATGAGGGAGGTAAAAAGGCCTCTCCATCCACAGAACACCAGGGAGGGAAACACACATTAAGCCCTGATGAGACTCAACCAACGGACTCTAGAAATACTGACGTTTTTAGACTGAAGACTGCAACACGATGACAACAAACAAAGCATCGGACTGGAGAAGAGCTTGCATTGATTGTGAAACATCAGCCCTGTGTTTAGATATCAGTTTCAACTGAGAATTTAGTGTTTTATATCTGTAATAACTTCATCTTTCAGAATGATGCTGTTAGTTAGTAAGTTGTTGTTGTTTAATGATCATATACAGGAGATTCGAGTGTTAAAGGAGTCATCACCTGGAAATCGCAATTTCTCTTGTTAAAACATGCATATCTGTGTTTGACCTCAGTTGAAACTTGCCTGAAAGGCTGGAGTTTGAAAGTGGCGCCGTTTTTTCGCTTCTGCTCTTTTTCCGAACAGGAATAGCACACAAGGGTGTGCATTCCTAAAGCACGAGATTTTGATTCTGCGCCTTCGGTGACGTCACCGTGGCGGCTACTTGCATAAGCCCACCCCTCTTTCACCACCCAACCCCGCCCCGTCCGCTACCTGAAATCGCCGAAGCGCCGCCATTATGTTTTGGAGTCTGCATGCAGGCAAGCCCCCCCGGCTCTGTCCTTCCTGCGGCGAATCAACGCGCGCCTCATTACATATTATACAATGCACGTCCGGACCAGTCAAAACCTCGCGCGTAATCTCGCGTGATAAAATCGCGGTACGAAAAAGGGTCAGAACAAGCTCAATGTTTGATTAAAAATTTTTTTTTTTTTTCTAATAAGTTTTACGAATTGATCCAAAGCGATCCAAGGGGGGCTGGATACGTATAAAACCAGGTGATGACTCCTTTAAGTATTTCAGAATTCTTAATAATAAACCTTAATGCTTTGCTCGGTTTGTCGTTTGTGGTATTTATGTGGATTTATTGGAAGAAAAGGAATATTTTTTGTGTATAATCACCTGAAACCTGAACCCAGAACACTGGTGTTATATTATCTTAAACCAGACATTTTCAACAAACTATACATTCGATAATTCCCAGCTTTTATTACGAGTGTGTTGTTGACAACATAGACATATTAAATACTAAACTAATGAGACCAATCAAATGCATTTAGCCAGACTTAACACTTTATCTCTTTTGATTTCCTCTCATTTAAACAGACAGAATGTGCGCTAGCCTTTCATGTTAGATTCAATGTTACAATAGGCTACGATTATCGGAACAATCTGGACATTCAGGCTCCCTCGTGTGGCTCAAAGGGGAACTGCAGATAGAAATGTTGATTAAACGATGAAGGGAAAAATTCAGCAAATGTATTTGGTGACCCAGCCTGCTTTCAAGCATTTAACAGCATCATACGCTTTAAGAACTTCTACTCAGATCTCAGTTGTGTTTCTGTTTTGTTAAATTATGAGAGGGAATGATAAAGGGACTTGGTGTCTCTGTGTCTGTGAAGAGAGCAACACTCTACTTCCTGCCTGTTCTGGCTGGATTCAGACCTTTTGTCCTGCCTCCGACAGACAGACAGACTCTGGGTTTTATCCACTGAGAGAGAACTACTTTAATACCGTTCCATGGACCAGTTTCTCAAACATCATCTCACTGATTCCCAGCTGATAAAATCAAGTTTTCTACCAGTGAAATCCCATAACCACAAACCTGATCCTCTCCAGATAGCAACACATTGTGCAAATGTGTTTTGCATCACATAAAGAGCGTGCTCTTCATTCCTAAAAAAAAAAAAAAAAAAGACTAACGCCTCAGCCGGGGCCCTTTTGTCTGTCTGCCTGACCTACATTCGCTCAATAGTGAAACGCCTAACGGGGCAGCGGGTCTATTGATAGCTGCTATCTGGACCCGCTCAGCGGTCAAGAGTGATGATTAAACTCCATTAAATAGACAGTTATGTTGCTGGAGCTCTGAGTGGGACGGTGCTTTCACTAACTCGCTGGGTTGAGCTGCGTCTCGGGATTCTGCTCTTGGTGCAATGTCTGCAACTACAAGGGCATACTATCATGTGATTCCTACCAGTGGAAAACATTAACTAAGTGATTTACAGCTTTCTAGAAAGTTACATTCTCCTCTTTCTCCAGTTTAGTTTCATTCAAGTGGAAAGGCTAAAAAGTGATGACAGACCATTCCTGCAACTAATGACTGTTTCCATTCATTATTATAGTGTATAGATAGTGAATTTTATTATTTAGTATTTTTCCAAATCCATTACAGTCCACTCTAACACATGTGACTTCCCCGTTTCCCTTCATGTAGTCGGCAGGTTCTCGACACACATCTGCCACAGACGACACTGTTAGTCTATTCAGATTAAAACTATATATATATATTTTTTTTTACATCACATAATATACTGTTATGGTTTGGTATAGTGTCTTACAATATGTGGACTCAGCCTCTACCCTCCTCTCCTCTTGTTACAAGCTGTACAAAGTAAAAAAAAAGTAAATAAAACAACCCTTTAATATTTAATAAACATTAAAATGACTTCAAGGTCTCAATTTTGTTTTAAAAGTCTCTATATTATAGATAGATAGATAGATAGATAGATAGATAGATAGATAGATAGATAGATAGATAGATAGATAGATAGATAGATAGATAGATGGTTATCAAATGATGATGACTTGAATAAAGGTTTTTATATTTTTTCCAGGACATTTCCGGGATGAAACAACACAACAAAGTTGCATTTCGTTGAGGGGCGGGATCGTTATAATTAACATTTGACGTGGTTTCTCACGTTAAAACCCGGGGGGGGCGGGGCTGCACCTCCGCCTGCCAGCGCTGTTAAGCAGCCTACGTCACCAGAAACGTTGTTTTGGGGGGGAGAAGAAGAAAAGGGTCACGAGCGGAAGGAGCACCGGATTTGGTTTCGGATAGTTTTTTTAATAATATATATATTTATATATTATTTTTTAAAAGACGTTTTGAATAATGTCGACCCCGGCGAGGAGACGGCTTATGAGAGATTTTAAAAGGTACCTCAACGTTTCGGCATCTCTCCCTGTGTGTTTGTAGCTAGCATCGTTAGCCGATGAAGCTAGCGTAGTTAGCTTAGCGTTAGCTTAGCGCTAGCTTCTGGTGCAGAGAATACTGTGTACATCTTCGTCTGGAGAGACTGAAATGAAGTCGTTGGTTTATCGTTAACGGTTTGGATCTGCGTGTGATGTTTGTGGGATTGGCAGAGTGGATCATTGTGTGTTTTTATGTGATATCCGCAGAAGAAGACACGTCGGTTATGTGCAGTGTTTTCTGTCCGGGGAATAACGTCAGCCCCCTGTTGTTGTTTTTTGCATTTATTTGTAACGTTTGTTTGTTTGCGTAACGTTCGGCGCAACTAGCTGAAGTTTACCTTCAGGTGTGGTGGGGTTGACGTTAAATGTGAGTGATAAATTCGACGGCAATGTTGCTTGCGATGATGACAAAGATTCGTCCTCATCGCTCCGTTGCAAGATGTTGGGTTCAGACCCCGGTGACGGTCTAAAGCCTAGAGCCAGCCAGCCTGCCTGCATTGTGGTTGCAACCCCCCCCCCTTCTCCTGGCAGCAACGTGGCTCACAGGTGTTGCACAACTCCATGTCTGCATGTTAAGGATGCCACCTCCTCTTAATGCTATTTTTTAATGCTATTTATCCAACTTGTGTGTGTGTGTGTGTGTGTGTGTGTGTGTGTGTGTGTGTGTGTGTGTGGTAGCAGGTATGACAAGCAGCATATGCTATCCTACAGTACTGTTTGTTTTATTCACACAGCTGTCAGTGGAAAACGGTTCTCTAAGCCGTTCTACTGAGAACAGCCATTTGAAAGCAGGGTGGATAAGGTGTCACCGTAACTCTACCCCTGCTGTGCCGGTGGTCCCCCCCCCCCCCAGGTGGTAAACTGTAACACTGAGGCAAGGGAACCACAATGGTGCATTCCTGGATCAGCCTCCCCCCCCCCACCACGCCTAAATGCTGGCCCGATTTTGAGTTCGGCCTTGTGTGTTATTGCCCGGACGTCCCCTTGTTTGATCTGTAAGGCACATTTATTTTCACAATAAACGCCAATAACCACAACAGCACTTCTGTGTGACGTCCTGGCTCAGTACCTTGGATGTGAAATGACACTTTGCTGTTGATGCTGCTGCTTAAATAAGCAATTTTATAGCTCGACAAACATCCTTCTGATTCTGTTCAGTAAAGCATAACTTTAATTTCTTCTGCAAATGTTTGGAAGGAAATGACCTGGTGAAATCAACAAACATGGTCTGAAACTTCAGTACCTTTTTTTTGTTTCTTCTTTTCTGATCTTGCTCCTCACAGTATTTTAAGAGTGAATTCCCCTTTTATTATAGCCAATGTAGTTTATATACTCGTCTGGTCTGTAATGAGGGGAGGATATCGGACACAATAAACGATTGTGGGGAATTTCCATTATCAGGATAATCATAAATATCATCACAAGTGAGTTGGAAAAGCTGTCTAGCTCGCTGTCATGGTAGAGAAAAATAGAGCCTGGTTTAAAAAAAGAATGTATTTATTCCTCCATATCATGCAGTCAGTTCAGTAAGTGGGATACATGTACGACTTGTTTGAATAAGGTCCGCTAGAAGTGGTCTAGTTTATTAAATACAAACATCTGGAGTTACAGAATGACTCGACACAAAGCTAATAAGACTTGATATAAGAGTTGCAGTGTTGATTAAAGTGAAGGGGCTCGTGACCACAACGTCCCAGGCTCACTTCGGTGGGCTGACCTTTAATCTGGACCAGCTATTAAATGCCAAGACGCCCCTCGGTTGTTGTTTTTTTTTTTACACATATGTCGGTCAAACTTCTTATTGTCGGTTAAGCAGTTATTATTATTTCAAATATCTTGTTTTGTCCGATAAACATCCAAACACATTCAGCTTAAAGTTGAATTAAATCAGCAAAGCCTTATATTGGAGAGCCCAATGAGAAAATGTTTATATATATATATATATATATATATATATATATATATATATATATATATATATATATATATATATATATATATATATATATATAAACTGACTCGGAGACCAAAATAGTCCATTGCTGATTGATTAATCAATAAATGATCAAATCTTTTTGCCCAAATGAACCGTCAGTCCGTCCACCAGCAGAGTGCTCATGCAGATTACAGTAAACAAGGTTAATTGCAGTGTGTGTGTGAGTCTGCAGCCGGGGACATTGATCTCCATTCACACACAGCTTACCTTGTTTTATAGCGGAAAGCTCTTCTTAAACCAGCTCTCATTCAAGGAGTGGGCTTGTTGGCCTAAGTAGTCTGTGGTGATTCTGGACCCGGCCCACATGCATTCATGATGTGTTGCAAGACCTTTAATGTGACACAATAATGCACCCTGAGTACCGGGCCCTACTTATAGCCTCCGTTGATCACTAGTTTAACAAACATCTGTGTGTTTTTAATTTGTTGACTTCTTTGTTGCTTGGCAGTTGTTGCTGTGGAGTTTTTTTTCTTTTTCTTTGTGCAACCTGAGCCAGTGATTAGTTCCATTAATAATTCATCCATATTTATTATCTGTGGTTATACAAGTCATTTTTTTGTGCCATTTGGGCTGCGATGCATTTGCAGTTCTGACGATTTGAATCTGTAGCAGATATTTAAAGATGCTCAATGTAGAATTCAGAGGAGATATATTGCCTCCACATGGCTCTCAACATGAGGCCGGTGGCTAGCAGCTAATGGTGCTAACGGCACACACGGTGCAAATAACAGCAACAGTGCTGACAGGGCTGCAGCCTTTGACATACTTTTAAAAAATATATATATTGTGAGCAGATTTATCAAATTGGGAAAAATTACTCTTAAATTGCAGCGTTACTTTTGAGTACAACATTTTTTTATCGATCAGTGTTCGGGTTGAGCAATAGTCTTATTGTGATATTACTCATGATGTTTAGGGGAATGACAACCTTTCAGTAATTATTCCCACTTTAACCGATTGTATTTCCCGGGGAAAAGAACAGACACGGTGTCCAGAGCGTCCATGAACTCGCCTCCAGTTCAACCATCAGAGTTTCATTAACGGTGATGGAGAGAAACTAAACATTTATTGATTGCAAGACATCGGGGCACCTCTCTGCTCGTTCAGGGTTAATATGTTTATCCAGATGGTCTGATCACAACGATGATGGCCAGAGTTAATTTCAGGTGAAGGATGGTTATGCTCTGATGCTCATGTCATGCTGCAGCGGTGCTTCAGATGAGTGTTGATGGCGCTGCGTGTGTTAACTGACGTGTGACAGCAGGACGGGCCGTTGCAGTTGATCTCTGCGAGCCTGGCTGTCTGCTGAAGCCGTGTTGATACAGCGGCTCGTGGTTTGACTGATAATTATCCTGCAGTCAAGGTGTTAATTAAAATCCTCATGGTCTCTCTCTCCCAAACCCTTCCCTCTTCTTTCTCCCCCGTCTTTGTTTTTTGTCCTTCTGTTTGCGTCCTCATCTTTCACATTTTCCTACCTTATCTGTTTGTCTCCTTTTTGCTCCTCGTCTATTTGTTTTGTTCTCATTTTCTTTGTTTATTTTGCTGTCTTATTTTTTTTTGCCACATCTCTCTCTTTGTCCATCTTCCTGCTCGTCTCTGTGTCTCTTCCATCTCTTTGTTTCCGTCCTACCCAGACTTCAAGAAGATCCTCCCACCGGTGTGAGTGGAGCGCCGTCGGAGAACAACATCATGCTTTGGAACGCAGTTATTTTTGGGTGAGTCATGCTCTAAATCCAACTCCGCCTCGCTGTCTTTACTGTGCCACCGTCATCGTGATGCAACGGTTCCCTAAACCCCAGCCTCTCCTTTACATTCTAGTTCTCCACATTCACCTGCTTAAAAAAAAACTAGTGTTTCTGATTACAGCCCTGATTGTTGCACAGAAACAGTCCTGTAGATTCAGCGAGTGTTTGCTGGGGGAATGGAAACTATCTATTTGTGGTATTTCTTAGTACACAATTCAAGGTGCAAATTAGGATTATGATTTGTGACAAGCAAGAGGATACAAGCTTTTTAAAAACTCTTCTAAGTTGAGACCAACGAGTTGTATGAAAGACGAAAGAAAAAAGCAAAACCTAAATCCTCAGGCGCACAAGCAAAGCAGTACCAGCAGAAAGTAACTGAAAAACGTGACAAGAAGCAACAAGGTGCAACAAAAACAAACCACAGCAACACACTCTGAGGGTTTAAAATAGAACCTGCTAATAGTTCTTCACCTAATTCAAAGTCGACGGGGAAGCTGCCAGAAATGTGAAACTGGAGGCCAGCCGTTTTAATTGGCTGTTCACGCAGGCTGTGTGAATGTGAGGAGCTGAGCGTACGCACACTCCGATGTCTGTGCAGGAGGAGAGATGCTAATGGTTGTTTTACTGCAGGCCCATGCCTTATTGGGTAACGTTAGAGATTTTTTTTTTTTGTAATTTTGGAAATCATTTTTATTTCTCTCTTTGCCCTCTGCAGGCCCGTGGGAACGCCGTTTGAAGACGGTAAGTTCTCCACTTTGATTCATCTTGTCCAATAAAGTGCAGGCTCAGTGGAAGCACATTCATCCAAAGCTCTGGATTCCATTTAACTTCTTCATGCACTGTGTTTTTGATGTGGAGCTCCATTATGCAGGCCATCTCCTGCAGCCTTCCGAGCAGCGCCTTGTAAACGCACGAACAATCAATCATGAAATCGCACGCCTAAAAAAATGGATATTTGCAGAAAAGTACTGTAGAGATGAAATGACTACGAACTGGGGTTGTAAGAAAAATGAAATACATGTAGCTTCAAGGATAATTTATTGTCATTATACAACACAGGGTGCACAAACCCATGCAGTTGTAGCCGCTTTGTGACGCAAGAAAAAAAATGATGTAAAATTGTAATTTGCATCAGGAGGAATTCAAACGGCTGCAGCAAAAACAATCCTCTGGGTAGATGACATCATCACAACGCTAAAACTTCAACATCAGGGAAACATTGTCCACAACTTTGACTGTTTGAGCACCGAGCATCACTGACATTTGACAAAATTGAAACTCTATAAACACGATATGTTCTTATATTTGGTGATATTGAAGCACTTTATCAATTCATCAGTTTTACTTCCCGTGTGGCCTTAACCCTGATCTGTATCACTGTGGCAGTGTATTAATAGTATAATAAATGGCTGAAATGAGTTCCAGTAACTGAGTAGCTGAACTTTGATCAGATGCGGTCAGTTGATAATGAACTTGCAGGCTCATACACGCACTTTCCTTGCCTATAATTATGACTTTGGTCAAGCAAGAGAAGTGCTGACTCAGGATCCATTGTTTTCTCACCTCCCTCCCTTTTTTTTTATTCTGCTTTTAGCCTGCAGAGTCGACATCTCTGCCTCGGTGAAGGATTAGCTTCTTCTTTGCAGTCGAGCCGGCTGTATTTATAGTCCGACCTCCTCACATCTGTATTCTCCTCACCCCCCCCGTCTCTGCAGGAACGTTTAAGCTGCTGATAGAGTTTTCAGAGGAGTACCCGAACAAGCCTCCAACAGTTCGGTTCGTCTCCAGAATGTTTCACCCAAATGGTAAGCGGCGGCGGCAACACACTCTCCTCACTCTGTTCCTGACCCTCGTCTCCACATGTTGGTGTTTCAGCCTTGACCAAATCTGTCATCATGACATAATATCTGGTGTTGTGACGTTGATCTCTGTGGTCTGAAGCTCAGACGTGTTGTTTTTCTTTTGCCAGTTTACGCAGATGGCAGTATATGTTTAGACATCCTTCAGAACCGCTGGAGCCCCACGTACGATGTGTCGTCCATACTCACCTCCATCCAGGTGGGTGGCCTTTACACGGAGCACACTAGCCATGATCACATCAATGTGTAGTGCACTTGCTTCAGTTCATGCCATCTTTGAATGCATGGGCCCGATTGAAACACGTGGGATATTTCCGGTTGTTGTTTCCCCAACAATCACCGCAGCTTCAAATACGAGCGAGAGTCCTACATTTGTGTGTGCGTGTGGTCATTTGATTATTTTCAACTCTCTGCGACCAGAAAACCCCACTAAATGTGCAGCAGAGAATAGACGCTCAGCTCTTCATCACACAGCTGGAGTTGGCAGCGAAGGTTAAATGTTTCAGCACCTTCATTGCAAAGATTGTTTTTTAAAAAAACGTGGTAATAGCAGCTGTGAATAGCAACATGGCGGTTATGGCGACGGCCCCACGTTCTGTGTTGAAACACCCATCCTCGATATTCACATGACTTCTCTCCCTTTTTACCCCAAAGTCGTTGCTGGATGAGCCAAACCCCAACAGCCCGGCCAACAGTCAGGCCGCACAGCTCTATCAGGAAAACAAGAGGGAGTACGAGAAGAGGGTGACGGCCATCGTGGAGCAGAGCTGGGTGGACGTCTGAGCTCTCGCTCTCGACTCCCTCCCTCTCTTCATCACCCCCCCCCACTACTTCAGTCTTTCAGTTTTACCTCATCAAGAAGAAAAGAAACAGCAACTATATCAGAAGAACTCAAGTGCCACCCTGAAAAAAACAAAAGGAGGAATTAAAAAAAAGAAAAACCAAACCAGAATGGACATTAACATGCTTGCCAATCCATTTGAGGAAAACGAGGGAGAGTAAATCAATCTTACATTTGTGTTTCTTGTCCTTAATTTTACTTTTTTTTTTATCGCATGATGTGAAATAAGTTATTGCTAACAGAATTTGTAATATATCTTTGTTGTTTGGTTGGATTGATGCAGTTAGTGTTATAGTTTTACAGATTTTTCTTCTTCTTTTTTCCCTTTTGGAAAGTTTTCCTTTTCTTTTTGATCGTCTGCTGGTGTGCACACAACTTGGCTGTTTTTGGAAAGGGCAGGTTGATGACCAAATCAGAATTTTTTTTTTAGTTTGAAGAATAACAATCCAGAAAACGAGTCGACGTCGTCGTCGTTAATCCCTAAATCAGGTGCAGCCTATCAAAGGATGAATCCCGATCTGTTCCAGCATATCGTAGTCATTTTTAGAGACACTGGATGTTCTTGCTCCGAGGTAGAAAAGACTGTCGGGGAGGAAAGTAAATATTAACACCAGGATGGTACAGGAGACTCTTAGACTGGGCATCACAGTGCAGTTGAAAAGGAGGTGGGGAATCTCGGCATTGCAGTCTTCCCACTTGTCAAAGTGTCAAAGGTTCTCTAGAGGAAAGGAGCTTGTGTTTTAAAGATTTTCTTGAATGGTGTTTTTTTTTTATTATTATTATTATTATGGTGGATTACAGGCAATTAGAATCAGCGTTCAACAACACGATTTATTTCTGCAATGTTCCCTGTTCTACTCTGCTCCTTTTCTATACTGCACCTTCACGGGTCGCCGGTTTGTGATTTGACTCAGAAGTGGAGTTGAACTGTTCCCCCCAGACGACTCATTCTTAAACTCTGCGCCCACGCGGTTTTCCAGTTTCATCCGCCGCAGAAAGTAAATTGCTTTCGAATGCTTCGCTGCCCGTGACATGTGTCAACGCTTTTGATCCTTCCTCTTAAAACGACACAGTTAACATGCGAATTAACAAACGAGCAGCGAATAAAAGGCAGTCCGGTTCCCGGTTCCTTGTTTTGCTGTAAATGAAAAGTTAACGAGAGGATTGCCGGAGTAAACTGCTTGCAGGGAAGGCTGCACTCGCACGCCGTTTGAACAGCGTTTAAATCAACTGTTTTCCCAAAGGCTTAAGTTGTTTCCATGCCTGCATTCGTCTCCTACTTTATTTGTATGTGAAACCCAATTAAAAGACCACTTATAGTCGTGACTTAGCCCAGCTCAACTCTAAATAATCCACAGGAGAGGCGCCCAGAAAACAAAGTTTCTCACAGGAAAAGTTCATATCGTGGCTCGCGATTTATTCCCCCCTCCCCCCCAAAAGCAGAAGGGATGTTACAAAGATTTTGTGAATTAAACGAGAAAAAATGTATACTTATAACAATATGCTGTATAAACATAATAAAAACATTTTTCAGAGTTTGAGGCAGGTATTTCTTTTGCTTGTTTGCAGCTCTTGTTTGTCCCTGTTAATGACGTTTTTCTACAGTATTATAATCATTATGTTCTATAGTGCATGAAACTGAGATTGTTGACCTATATAAGAGATATTGTTAAAAGCAAATCCTATTCTGTTCATTTAATGTAATTTCCTCTCTGGTCATGGTGGTTTGTGCTAAGAAATATTGCCTTATTGTACCTTTTTTATTTCTAGGTAAAATTGACCGAACTAGAGGATAAAAGTATCAACCAAGGTACAAAAACAACCCTAAAGTCAGAGGACAGTGAGGTGTAACCAGCAAAAACAGTCTTATGTTGTGCTATAGAGCTTTTGTCCTAAATTGATTGTTTCCTCACAGAAATATCAGCATCGAATCCCTATTTTCTGTCTCGTAAAAATGCAATCCCATTAGAAGGGTCATTGTCCTTCAGATATTACAAAAAAAATCCAGTCACCTTTAATCTGAATTTATTTAAAAACAAGTGGTGTAACGGTGTAAAAACAGAGGAGCAGACATCATCTCCATACAATTAAAAGCTGAGTAAAATAAAAACATCTTCACATCACATCCATAGTGAACAGTATAGGATTGTAAAACCAAAGTTAAAAAAGTCCCATCAGTCTTCAGGCCTGATCCGAGCCGGTCATCGACCCTGTGGTGGAAGAGAGGAATACATGAAGGATTTTCTTTAAAGTACGTGTGTGCGTGTCAGTCAATAGACGAACCTGTTGCTTCTTCATAATCTCGTCTCTCGTCTTGAAGACGGGCGCGTCCTCCACCACGATGCCTTCAGCCATGACCTTCACCTTCTCCAGCAGCTCCGTGCTGTACCTGCCGTTGGTGAAGAGATGTTCTGTTAACATTAAAATCTAGATAGAGCAGAAAACCAATCTGGAAATATTTGATTTTTGTCACATTTCAGGCAATATGACTCCTTTCAAACTTCTCAATTTTAAGAAAATGTAGATTATTCTCACGACTTTATGACATTTATCTCACCAAAGAGATACAATAATGTAAAGAGTGATCGTGGAAATAATAGGTTAATTTAAAATAAAAGGTAAAAACATTTTGAAAGTGTAAAAACCTGAATTTTTATATCCATTTCAATACATACTTTAAAATCAGCCGTTTTACTTGAGGGGTAAATCAAAAAGTAACTGCAGTCTATTTGTTGAGTCGTCTATCGGACAGAGGGGGCAGCAGTGAGCCAATATACGTGTTTACAATGAGACGAAGAAGAACACGCAGCCCCACGCGCACAACAAACACCAAAACCAAAAGGTGAGTTTCGTCGTTTTTCATACAGAAGTTGTATCAAACAATGTTTTACGTAAATGTTCGTGTTGTTAAGACGTATTTGGTAGATTTATCGGAACTTAAATCAGCGGCTCCATTGAAAACAACCGCTAGTTTAATCTCTACAGACGAAGTTAAACGTCCTTTTTTATCATCAACACAAAGACCCCGGAAGCGCACATTAATAGCAGAGAGCACGACTTGTGTTTACGCACCGACAGCCGAGGAAGACGTTGTTAGCCCAGACCATGGACAGGGAGATCAGTTGGTCCAGATGCGGGTCCTCGTAGTCGCTGATGTTCCGCAGGACGAACTCCCTCCGGGCCTCCCAGTGCTTCTCGCTCTCCCAGTAGCCCCGGAAGGTCTCCACCTGGTCCGCCAAGGCTCTGTTTTGTTGGATAAAATCCTCCACGTCCAGGTTAGCCATCTCTCTCTCCCTCTCTTCCTCACGACGAGTCGACAAAAGCAACTTCCTGTCTGCGAAGCGGATCTCGGAAGTTGTTTCCCAGCTGAGCGTGTGGGTGTTTTTTTTAAACAGCGACACGCCGCGGTGAAGTCGAGCACTACAACTGACCTGCATATATCAGGGGGAAATATTGTGCTGGTTGTATTAATTAAATATTTGATTCATTAATGATCCGACGCGTACATTTAACCAAATTAATACATTCATATTAAACTATATAACGTACATTCATGGAGCATTGATTTAAAAAAAAAGGTGAAGCTGAAAAGACTAGAACTCAATATCTCTGAACTGAAATCTTAAAAGTTTATTTTCATGTTTCCCATTCTTCGTTTTATAATTCCCACAAGAAGGTAATGATAAAAACGTGTTTTTAAATGCCCTAATACACACCGATGCAGGGATGTAAGGTATACAATTGTTACCAATCCAAAAGGCACAGTTGTATTTTCATTATATTGACATGTGTCATCTTTTAAATATAAGAATAAACCTGATCTCATGGAAAATTTTAAGTTATTGTGACAAGAAAAAATCTGTATCTTCATTTGTGTTATGCAATGCCCTGTACCCATTTCTTTAAAGTAATTTGGTTTATATGCAAATATGCAAATACTTTGTTATAGTAATTTATGTCATCACATTTACATTTGCCGGCTGCCTCCAACAGTTGATGCCTTTCAGTCATGTGACATCTGACTGTCTGTTGTTTCACACGTATGTACACGATGCTCGCACTCGTTGCTTTCAACTCAAAAGAACAGAAAAGGCCTGCAAAGCAAATACTGGTAAGTGGATGTTATACTTACAGAGCGCATTTTAAAAGTGATTTGTTTATCGTCTTGCAGGCAGACCTAACAGACCATGACTTTGGGCTTTTTTGTCTTTTCTTTTCTTTTCTTTTTTTTTTTTTTACAAATAAACATCATCATGTAGTAATTTCGGCATCCCTTTTATGAGATGTCGAAATGTCGGCTGTGAAAACACTCGGTTGGATGTTGGAGTCTTTCGCTCACTGACGGAAGCTAACGCCGCTGTAGGCTTCTTCCTTCCCCGCTCCAGTTTGATCTCTCCGCCTTTCTCACTTTGTCAGGAGATATAAAATTCACAAAGCAGGTAGTGTGGAGGTGAAATGTGCACACACACACACACACACTTTAATTTTCCCTGCCTTCTCTCTCTCTGCTCTGGACCAGCCAGCCAGGAATATGATCAGAGAGGAACACTGGACTTTTAACCTCCAGCCTATGTAAAGAGGCTTATGGATATTCACACACACACACACACACACACACGCACACACACACGCACACACACACACACACACACACGCACGCACACACACACACACACACACACACACACACACACACACACACACACACACACACACACACACACACACACACACATGCAAAGGGATTCAAGAGGAAGGCGATTCAATATGAAGTCAGACGGACAGACAGACTCACTGTCCTGCCGCTGGTTTTGTTTCCACAGCACACTGAAACTGGATTTAATTGTAAATCATGGCAACTAGAAACATTTATAAGGGATAGCATAACGTTTTTTTTTTAACCTTTTTTCTGTTGAAGTACATTTGTATTTGTCGCTTCATGATGAATCAGTCAGACTATAACAATGGGTGTTTCTGTAGGATTTATTTTAAGAATAAATGTTGAAAAAAACTGTTGGTATTTACATTATTACATTCATTCTGCTCATCATGTCAAAACTCGACACAGAAGCCAAACAAGACGCATCATTTAGAGATAAACGTCTCACTTTTGAGTCAAAATGAAACTGCAATGGAAACCTCACATGCACCATTTCACTGTTTAGATGCAGCAACAGCACACTCATGTACTTTATGCCAAAAGCTGCAGTCTTCAGCACTTTGTATCCCTGCACCGATTCATTTTCGGTAGTTTTAGGTTTTATTTTAAGCCTAAATGGGTTTATGCTGATGGCGGTGGTCAGATAACGTATAAGTGTTTTGGTATGTATTGCCAGTTTCCTTTTTGCCTTTTTAAAGAAGGTGTTTTCCCAGTGATTTCACTCTCATGTATAATGTGAGGAAACAGAACATAGTGTTTTGCAATAAGTGTGTTGCAGATTTTTTGCAAACAAAGCACCAAGCAGAAAAATGCCTTTGATTCTTTTGGTGCCTTCGTTTGAAGTGTGGTTACAAAAGTTAAGTAGAAGTAAAAAAAAACAAAAAAAAACAACCCTGCAACTTATTCCGCTGTTAAACTTCTCCCACGTTTTCAGCTTCATCCTGTTCTCCTTGGAACTCTGAGCTCTTGTAATTCTATTTCCACGTAGTGTCACTTTACTCTTACAAAACTTCTTCCCAGAAGGCCGAGCTCTCCTGATGCTCCGAATCAAGAGAAGAGAGACGAACATGATGCCATCCGAGTCTTCCCTCTGAGTCTTCCTTCTGATTCTGATTCTTCCCTCTGAGTCTTCCCTCTGAGTCTTCCTTCTGATTCTGATTCTTCCTTCTGAGTCTTTCTTCTGATTCTTCCTTCTGATTCTTCCTTCTGATTCTTCCTTCTGATTCTTCCTTCTGATTCTGAGTCTTCCTTCTGATTCTTCCTTCTGATTCTTCATTCTGATTCTGATTCTTCCTTCTGAGTCTTCCTTCTGAGTCTTCCCTCTGAGTCTTCCCTCTGAGTCTTCCTTCTGAGTCTTCCTTCAGAGTCTTCCTTCTGATTCTTCCTTCTGAGTCTTCCTTCTGAGTCTTCCTTCTGAGTCTTCCTTCTGAGTCTTCCCTCTGAGTCTTCCTTCTGATTCTTCCTTCTGATTCTGATTCTTCCCTCTGATTCTTCCTTCTGAGTCTTCCTTCTGACTCTGATTCTTCCTGCTGAGTCTTCCTTCTGATTCTGATTCTTCCTGCTGAGTCTTCCTTCTGATTCTGATTCTTCCTTCTGAGTCTTCCTTCTGATTCTGATTCTTCCTGCTGAGTCTTCCTTCTGATTCTGATTCTTCCTTCTGAGTCTTCCTTCTGATTCTGATTCTTCCTGCTGAGTCTTCCTTCTGATTCTGATTCTTCCTTCTGAGTCTTCCTTCTGATTCTGATTCTTCCTTCTGAGTCTTCCTTCTGATTCTGATTCTTCCTGCTGAGTCTTCCTTCTGATTCTGATTCTTCCTTCTGAGTCTTCCTTCTGATTCTGATTCTTCCTGCTGAGTCTTCCTTCTGATTCTGATTCTGATTCTTCCTTCTGATTCTGATTCTTCCTTCTGAGTCTTCCTTCTGAGTCTTCCTTCTGATTCTAATTCTTCCTTCTGAGTATTCCTTCTGATTCTGATTCTTCCTCCTGATTCTTCCTTCTGATTCTTCCTTCTGATTCTTCCTCCTGATTCTTCCTTCTGATTCTTCCTTCTGATTCTAATTCTTCCTTCTGAGTCTTCCTTCTGATTCTGATTCTTCCTTCTGATTCTAATTCTTCCTTCTGATTCTGATTCTTCCTCCTGATTCTTCCTTCTGATTCTTCCTTCTGATTCTAATTCTTCCTCCTGATTCTTCCTTCTGATTCTGATTCTTCCTTCTGATTCTGATTCTTCCTCCTGATTCTTCCTTCTGATTCATCCACTTCTCACATATTCGGTGCAAACAAAGGACACACACATTCATTTCTTCCTCAGTCATTCCCAGAAAGACAAGAAGACACTGCCACCTCCTCTCAAACCCCCCCTCCCCTAGAAAACCCCACCAGTGGCTCTCCTGTTATATTTTGAGCAGCGTCCAAGTCATACAAGTTTGCCGCTTTATTGAGTGAACAAACCTATTAAGTTTATGGCCTCCCCCCCCCCCTCCTCTCTCACTCAGCCTGAAATATACACTGATGCTGAAATAATACACTGCGTTCCAGCCGGCGCTGGCAGACGGCCGCTCTCGATGAGTCACCTAATGTATGCTTACTCAGCAGAAAAACTGTAATTGGGAAACACGCAGACAACAGGTAGCCCTTTCAGCCGGTGAAGCGAGGGTGAAGTATCTGTGGATATCAAGGTTACAACGAGGAGGAGGAGGAGGAGGAAAGAAGAAGGTCGTCCTTGTAAACCTGCTCAGTGGCCTGGAAGATAACGAGATGTGTATATCAGGATATGGAGTGTAATTCACCGAGTCAACTCGCGGTGAACTCCTCGGAAAGCTGACTCAGACTGATGAACAGGCAAAAAAAAAGTTTCATTCAATGTCGTAGCTCAGGTTTCTAATAATCCCACTTATTTATTAGCTCCACCAGGAGAATCGTGCGTTTGCTTTCTCGCCTGCTGGAGTGAGTGAGTGAGTGAGTGAGTGAGTGAGTGTGCAGCTCTCTGTCTGTCCGCGGCTCATCTCGTATTCTGCTGCAGCAAACGGTGTAATGTTTTGGGGGCCCGGTTATGGCTGCATGCTCGAGGGCCTTTGACTTCCTTTTATTGCCTGTTTTATACACCGTCATTGACCGCCTGCTGACTCTCTACTCTACTCTCTGCTAATAACACAGCGGTGTGCATAGCGGTGCACAGAGAGACTCAGTGAGGGGAAGGTGTTTAGTGTTTCTGATGGTATTTTTAGGTAAACGATAAGGGAAGTACAGACATGATGACGAGTTTGATTTTGTTTTTGGCCAGATTGTATGAGACTGTCTTATATGTTGACTTTGAGCTGATTGCCTATAAATCGTTGCTTGGTTTTGAAGCGTTGTTTCGACGCCTTGCATCCCAATCAGTGTCTAGACCAACGATGGCTTAAACAAATGTTATTTTATTATTTTAACCGTGATATTTCCCAACCAAGTCGTCTCTGAGCCTGAACTTGCTGGAACCACGCCTCTGCTGACACACCATATTTTATGTGGCATTACCAGTGTAAACAAATTAAAATACGTTACATCATACTTCCTGTTCTGTACTCTCTGTCCTTCCTGTTTATGTTATTTCCTGTTTGCACCCACTCTCGTGGCAGACAATTGTTTTTGAAAGGAGCAGCTTCTCGATCTCGCAGAACGTCGGCGAAGAGATCTGAACACAAGGTTAACTGTTACATCAGAAATAAGAGTTTTCTTCTCTGTTTTTTCTCTTTTCCTTACATCTCATCGGGAGAGACAAAAAACCTTCACCTCTAAACTATTCCACTAATCATTGTGAAGTTGCTCAATAGGAAATACAAACCGTCGGCTGCACAGCTGAACTCACCACTCAATAAGCTCTCTGTAAATTCAAATGTTGGATTATAATTACACCCTGCAGCTCGTTTAGCTGAGTCTTCGTTTGCAGCCAAAGGAAGAGCACCTCTGAAACTTTGTTTGGAATAATGCATGGTAGTTTGCAGCAGGACTATTAGGCTGAGCTTGACATTGCGTGACTTCACATAGAGGAGGGGTGCCTAACATTGTTTTAGACTGGGGACCAAGTGTTTAAAAGTAGCCCCGTCACCCTTGGGACCCAGACTAATAAAAAAAAGTGCTCTTGACATGTCGCGATGCTGGAGCAGACAGAGGGGCCTGCACGCCTATTTTTAGGTCTCCGAATCCTGACCTATTGTTGAACAGAGCAGGATATAAACTCATCTATTTGGCCTGATTGGAGTTGACGTGGATACGGCGGCCATGACACAGCGCACGCATCTCCTCGGTGCACCAACTTCCATGTAACACCGCTTCACAGCCGCCACCAGACGAGGACACATTCGTCTGCATTCACATATTGATCTTATTTCCTGGAACGTGTGGTTTATGAAAATTCAAATGCAACCTATGTCATGGAAAAACATTGCAATGTGTGTGTGTGTGTGTGTGTGTGTGTGTGTGTGTGTGTGTGTGTGTGTGTGTGTGTGTGTGTGTGTGTGTGTGTGTGTGTGTGTGTGTGTGTGTGTGTGTGTGTGTGTGTGTGTGTTTGTGGTGGTGGCGGTGCCGGTTGGCGAGGGATCGTGATTAATATTACCAGCCAGTCGTGCTGACAGGAGTTGATGTCCCGTGAATAACAAAAGAAAGAAAAAAAAGAAATGTTTGGAACTAATTAACTTGACTGGAGAGCTTCAAACCAAATAGACTCCAAAGTCCTGAGACGACGACGATGAGGGGAATGAAACGTGAAGGGAATCACACATTGTGTATTCGTGTATATAGAATCACATAACGCGGAGCAGACGGAGCTTTGAAACGTCCCGTTGGCGTGATGGTATTTCAGTTTGACCACGGACTGTGACTGACATCCATGTTCTGTGGTGGTATTTATCATTTTAGTAAGGGGACATGTGGTGCTGTGTTTGAGTAATATTACAAAAACACTATAGATCAGAGGTCTTCAACGATTTCAAGGACACCCAGGGCTGATAGAGACCAGGTGGAGGGAATGTAGATTACATTTTTTCTTATTAATATGATGAGATTCAGTTCACCTTGCACAAAAAAACACAGACAGTAGAAATGTACTTTTGACCTAAATTTCAGAGCTGAAGTTGAATCAGTACTTCTACGTATTTGTACTTCTACTTGAGTAGAAAACGTCTATGCTAAATCCAGTAATTACTACACTAATACTCAAATATTGTATGCACGTATCATTACTACCACTGCTGTTTGACCCAGATCTGCTTCCCAAATAAACGAGTGCATCTCATCATCAGAGAGGAAAATCACATTACCTCACATTAGAAACGACCATGGAGAGGGTCACAGGCTGTTTCCCCAGGGGACGCTGGCTACCTGCGTGGAGGAGGAGGAGGAGGAGGTGGAAGAGGAGGAGGAGGTGGGGGATGCTGCTGTTGCATTTGAATGCGTGCCAGAGAAATCTCCTCTGTGTCCTTCACCCGCCTCATTTCACTTTGTGCAAAACAGCATCACACCCTCTTTTCCTCTCTGAGTGACACCTGATACAGCTGATATGAGCATTTGTGCACCTGACATCCTTGCATCCGTGTGTGTGTGTGTGTGTGTGTGTGTGTGTGTGTGTGTGTGTGTGTGTGTGTGTGTGTGTGTGTGGTGTGTGTGTGTGGTGTGTGTGTGTGTGTGTGTGTGTGTGTGTGTGTGTGTGTGTGTGTGTGTGTGTGTGTGTGTGTGTGTGTGTGTGTGTGTGTGTGTGTGCATGCAGCTCTGTGGGTTTGACACCAGTCAAATCGTCCCATTTGTTCATCTGAATGACCTTAATTTGAATGCGCATCCTGGTTCTGCATCTGTGTGTGTTGACCAGATATTTTACTTATACGAAGAAAAAGAAGGCGAGACGCCACCGCTGTGTGTGTCCGTCTCTGCAGACGAGTTGAAGAGCTGCACGTAGTTAACCAGACTGGGAAGTTTTCAGGAGGGATGGAGGCAGAGCTGACCGGAGAGAAAGTGCATTAAAATGTAGTCCTGCTTGACGATAGAGGAGAGTGATTTAGAGACAGGAGATGGTAGTAGATTATGCATTGATCAACCCCCCCACCCTTCCCTCTTTTTTTTTTAAATATAGATTTTAGGAAACTATGAAGGAAGGTAATTTACTTGCCAGCCGTTCCCCTTTGGATCCCTGTGAGCAAATCCATCATGGTGGAAAGATATTATCGCTTACAGTGAAGTGCAACTACAGGCTTTGAAGCGCCAGCTGCCAATTATTCTGCAGTCAGTCAGGTCTATAGGTGACGGCGAGAATGAATTAAAACGTAGGACTGAAATCAAAAGTTGCTGCAAGCTGTGGATGGGTTCGGACTCTTGTGAAGTCACAGGAAACGAGGGAGAGTCAAAGTCCAGCTGAAAGTGCAGCCGGCGTCCGAACGGTGACTCATTTCCAAGAAACAATTTGATCTGATTGAAAGATATTGAGGCCGTTCATGATATCATTGCTTGAAACCGGTTGGGACCAGCTGATGTAAGCATGGGTCATATTTTGTTTTCCAGGAAGCAAAAAAATACCTTTCAAAAACTTTGCAAATATTTCACAAATTAATTCACTTTTTATTTTTTTTTATTTCTGCAATTGGATTCTCTTTTATAATAATATTATTAGAAATTAAAAAAGACACTTTATTATAAGCCATTATTTTTTAGGTGATTTTAAAGTGACAATTAATTCACTTTTTATTTTTTTAATTCTGCAATTGGATTCTCTTTTATAAAAGTATTATTATTATAAACTAAAAAAAACATTAGAATATAAAGGCATTATATTATTAAATATATAATAAAAATATTTCTCAAATTAATTCACTTTTTGTGCAATTGATTCTCTTTTAAAATAATATACATTTTACAATATAATAAATATAAATGAAAAAGAATGCACATATTTGAAATACAATGCACTGCATGAGTCGCTCCATTGATTAATAAATATATATGTTTAATGTGCCATTTGAACCCCTTCCCGGCTGGCAGCAGGTGAAGCTTCAGTCCCAGTGCTCTCCTCTCCGAGGCGCAGTGAACTCGCCTTTCTCAGAGGAGGAAGTGCAGCTTGCGGCAGCAGTGAATTGAAAGTACGCCATAAATATGGCGCCAAAAGAGTTTTCAAGCTGATGATAAGAGCTGTTTTTTTTCTCTCTCCCTCCCTCCCCTCTTCGGTGTTGTCTTTTCTCTCCCTCTGGAGGTGGGAGAGAGAGAGAGAGAGAGGTTGAAAGACCCGCCTGTGCATTTGTGCAGCGCTGCGCGTGCACGTACACCGGGTAGAGTGGACGCGAGGCGAGGACACGCGAGTGAAGACGAGGAGCTCAGTGTTTGATTTTTTTTTAAGGAGGGACGTTGCGAAACTGGCAATCTTTTCTGACTCATCGTTTGGAAATAAAGCCGTTCTTTCTTTTTCACCCTCCCCCTCTTTCCTCCCCTTTTCTCCGCCGGAGAGGAAAACATCGTCGGGGTTTTTTTTTTTTTTTGACACCACGTTTGGGCTTTTTTTTTTTTTTGCAAAATGCGACATGCTTTCCTGTGAGCGGTGTGTTGTGCGCACCTCGCAGCCCGTTACACCGTGAGGAGGAGCGGCAGCAGCGGGACCGACGACGGCGGCTCCACCGCCGGGTTTGTTGTTGTTGACAACTCCGCCGCCCGGCCGACACTTTAGGATTTATCCCGGATTCGGACTCGGTGGCCGGTTCTTTGCGGAGCTGACGCGCTGTCAACACGGACCGTGAGGTGGTGGTGGTGGTGGTGGAGGAGGGTGGTGGTGGAGGGGGAGGGACGGGGGAGGGAGGAGGAGGGGAAGGGGACAAGTCCTGTCACCCAAACGTGGATCCACAGCAGCGCTGCCAGGGCACCGAGTGGGCACCGATGATCTCCTAATCCCCGGGTCCAGGACTGTGGACGTGTGTGCATCCGACGCTGACTGCGATCAAGGTAACAATAAATGAACCTCTAACATGCATGTAAATATGATTAAAATGCTTAATAAAAGTGGGGGTTTGCAGGAAGTTGCTGCTACGTGAGCGCTAGGCTAGCAGCTCGGTACGCACTTTGGCAGCGGGCTTGTCAGTCACAGCGGCGGGGGCGCTCGTAGTGTTGTTACGGAGCGGTGCATGTGGGTCAAGGAGGGTGGGTGTGTATGTGGAGGGGTGTGTGTGTGTGTGTGTGTGTGTGTGTTGCAGCGATGGCACCCGTTTAAAAAAAAAAAAGGCGTGCACGCAGATAGTGAGCGATGCAATTTAACCGGGTAAACTTGAACCATGTTGTAGTCGTAAAACGTGCACGCGCCCCGGTGTGCGAGCGCGTATAGTTGGAGTTGGAGTGTGTCCAAATGTGTGTTTTTTATTTATTTATTAATTTTGTAATTGCGGTAAAAAAAAATTGGGGCCATTTGCAGCAGCAGCGTAGCGGGGAATGTGAGTTGTAAGTCGCAGGGGAATGTGAGATCATCACACACACACACACACACACACACACACACACACACACACACACACACACACACACACACACACACACACACGCATGCATGCATTTAGAGTCACGTGGTAATGCTGCTGCTGGTAGAATAAGATGGAGATGAAGTTGCGTTGCTGGTCTGGGAGTTGCAGGTTCACAATCCCCGGAGGATTTGCAGGTTCCTTAGCTTGTCAGTAAAAAGGGAGCAGGGGGGGGGGGGGGGGGAGTGCTTTTAGGAAGGCTGAGCACGCAACCACACACACACACACACACACACACACACACACACACACACACACACACACACACACATCAAGGAATTAGAGCAACTCCTCTCTGCCTCCTCCTCCTCCTCCTCCTGCTGCCTCACGCTGTGCAGATCTAGCTGGCTTTAGGAGAGGAGGGGGAGTGGCTGTTGTTTACTCCCGTCTGCTGTTGCATCCTCATACCTGTAAAACAAACGAGACGAGGATACCTGGACGGGGATGCTTGGAAGTCAGGCGTGTGGGGGGCATCGGGGTAAAGCGGGGCATTTGCCTCTGGGGGTTGGGGGATTTTTGTTGCCACCTACTCTTCATAATTTCATAATTGCTTTGAGAACCTCCTGAAAGAATATCACGTCCGTCTGTTGGAGCCGATCATTAACGGACGCAGGCAATTAACCAGTTTTTTTTGTTTTTTTAATTAATTAATGAATTAATGAATTATTATATTTGTTTGATTGCACACTTGAAGCTGAACCGGCTGTAAAGTCTTGAATCAATTAAAGTGGGATTATCCGGGGACTTGTTAAATGTTCTCAGTTGTGACAGCAGCACACACACACACACACGCACACACACACACACACACACACACACACACACACACACACACACACACACACACACACGTCACCATCAGCATCATCATCACACACAAGCTTGAGTCTGTTTGCATCTCGCTCACTCTAAACACATATTCAAGTACAGATGCACGTATACACTCTACAACTGTCTCATCACACACACACACACACACACACACACACACACACACACACACACACACACACACACAACCCTCCTCCTGCTGGGTATGAAACCGGAGATGAGTCATGGTGTGTGGGGGCATAACAACTCTCTCTCTCTCTCTCTGTCTTTCACATCTTTCCTGATGCAGTGCTATCTTGTTTTCACTCATTCTCTCCTGCCTCCCTCCTCCTCCTCCCTCCTCCCTCCTCCCTCCTCCTCCCTCCCCCCTCCCTCCTCCCTCGAGGCTCGCCTCTCTCACTTAGACACAGTGGTTGTTTACAAGGCAAGTGAACAGGGATGAGAGCTGTTTTCATTTTGCTTCTGTATTTTTTTTGACGTCATCCATGTTTCAGTCCTCTCCTCCATCCTTTTCTTCTTCCTCCTCCATCCATCCATCCATCCATCCATCCATCCATATTTCAGTCCTCTCCTCCATCCATCCATCCATGTTTCAGTCCTCTCCTCCATCCATCCATCCATCCATCGCTCCATCTTTCCCCTCGTCGTCATCATCATCTCTCTTATCAAGCTGCGATTTCTCTCCTCATCTGACTGTGTGTGTGTGTGTGTGTGTGTGTGTGTGTGTGTGTGTGTGTGTGTGTGTGTGTGTGTGTGTGTGTGTGCGTGTACACACATGTATCAGCTCTCCCTGTACAGTACGTCATGTGAAACTCCAGCACTCAGACCTCTTTAAGCCTCACATGTGTACATACACACACGTGTGCGTGTGTGTGTGTAGGCAGGGAGGGTTTGGCATATAGCGTGCTCGTGTGTTTGTGTCTGCTGCGTTAAGCGCTGAGCTCTGATTGGCTGGAAAAGGGGGTAAGGACCCCCACGTGGTGCGTTGTATCGCATTAGCTGCGACATAGGGAGGAGGAGGAGGAGGAGGAGGAGGAGGGGGTGTTGCTCATGAATGGACCGCTGATGTCATGTAAACTGTACTCACACACGCACATGCATGCATGCACACGCACACACACGTGCACATACATGTTTTGTGTGTGTGTGTGTGCGTGTGCGCGTGCGTGTGTGTGTGTGTGTGTGTGTGTGTGTAGGCGGGTTGGCTAGCTGTCATGTCACCAGCTCTGTGCTCTGCTTACTAACTAACTAAACAGCATGTTGGCCACAAGGGTATTACTACTAGCTGAGTAGGATTAGTGTGTGTGTGTGTGTGTGTGTGTGTGTGTGTGTGTGTGTTGTGTGTGTGTAGTATGACGTGCTGTGATTCTGTGAGTCAGAGAATATTAGTCGAGATATTGGATTTCCCATATCGATTCTGACGTTTCCATAATCCTTTTTAGCTCATCAGCTCTTTTTTTTTTTTGATGAAGCCAAAAACCGCCTCAAGCAAACATCAAAGCTTTTTTTTAATGTTTTTTTTTTTTATGCAATTGAAATCTGATCCCATTTTAGTCTTTTTCATAAAAGCTTTTCTGACACTTGGAAACAACATGAACTCTAGCGTCCGTGTGAAAGCCGTGTTGGTGGGTTTCTGGTTAGCAGCCTTTGTGATGCTGTCAGGTTTGGAACATGAAACCAACCACGTGGTGGTTTTGTGTGTTTGTCCTCAGTAGACGACCCTGCTGCTGCTCACCATTGGTGACTTCTAGTGTGTGTGTGTGTGTGTGTGTGTGTGTGTGTGTGTGTGTGTGTGTGTGTGTGTGTGTGTGTGTGTGTGTGTGTGTGTGTGTGTGTGTGTGTGTGTGTGTGTGTGTGTGTGTGTGTGTGTGTGTGTGTGTGTGTGTGTGTGTGTGTGTGTGTGTGTGTGTGTGTGTGTGTGTGTGTGTGTGTGTGTGTGTGTGTGTGTGTGTCGCTAATCATCACATGCTATACTGGCGATAACGGGATAATCATAAATATCCTCACGAGTGAAGAGGACGAAAAATAGAGCCTGATTTTTAAAAACCAAAAATAAATAAAGATTTATCCAACCATATGATATGAGACCTGATGATTCACCATCATCTTAGTTAAGATGACGAGGGGCAGAGAGACGAAGGGATTGCATGGAGGGTACGAGCCAATGGGAGCCTTCCGGAGCGATGGCTCCCATTGGTCAATTTCTCTGCAGGCCTACGGCTGATAGACTGAATGGATTTTTTTCTTTTTCATAGCTTTAACTATTAAGTGATTCCGGAACGAGTAAGTGAGATGAAGTCCCTCCCCAAGTAGTCTTACTAAAGGATATCTTCTTAAAGTGCACACAGGTCACAGATCTATTAGAATATTCTTCTAGATTCTTCTTCGTCCTGCAGAAAGCTCTCCCCCTCGCTGACTGAAGGAGACGCAGCAGATGGTTTTTCAGATCAAATCAATGATCCATTGAACTCGATGTCGTTACCACAAAGTGTGTTTTCATTCGCCCTCTGCCTCCTGGAGGACATGATGCGTCCATTAAGCTCAAATGCTAATTTGTTTAATTATTGTAACTGGAATGTCTTTTTGATGGTCAGACAAAAACAACCAATCTTAAAGTTGTCACTTAGATTCGAGGGAAATGTCTTTTTCACCTTAAGCATCTTCAAGCAACAGTCTTGGATGAAATCTGGCTTTATCATTGGTCGATGCATTCTTTTTATTTTTTCATCCTGAGTGTCAGACTCGTCTCTTTTTTCTTTAGGGAAAACAAATGTAAAGTCTAAAATCTAAAGGCTGTGAGTGCAGTGATGGACAGGCTGACAGATGCTGCCTGAGCTTCAGGAGTGTGTGTGTGTGTGTGTGTGTGTGTGTGTGTGTGTGTGTGTGTGTGTGTGTGTGTGTGTGTGTGTGTGTGTGTGTGTGTGTGTGTGTGTGTGTGTGTGTGTGTGTGTGTGTGTGTGTGTGTGTGTGTGTGTGTGTGTGTGTGTGTGTGTGTGTGTGTGTGTGTGTGTGTGTGTGTGTGTGTGTGTGTGTGTGTGTTTGCTGGAGAGAGAGAGAGGAAGTTGCGAGTAAACAACAGACAGAAACAGTATGTCAGACCTTCTTCGGCTGTTTGAACACCCGGCGATCCAAGATGGAAATAAGCTCCTTAACTCGAAGCTTCTGTGCCTTTTTTTTTTTTCTTCTTCTTGGAAGATTTAATCAAAATGAATAAAACAAGGCGGGAGGTGTTGAGGTTTTTTTTTTTTAGAAATGAGACCATAAAGTTTGCAGATAATAAGTAAAGGAAACCTCTGAGAAGGCGAAGCCAGCAGGGACAGAAGGTGGATGACAGGAAGGAGGTGTTTGTTTGGAGTGTTCATCCTCCCTCTCTCCGTCCTTTTCATCCCTCCATCGCTCTCGTCCGGGAGCTAATGAACTCCCGATCAATCCTTTTTTCTTTTTTTGTGCACTCTCTCCTCCTGGCTGTTTTCTGGCAGCGCCTCGGCCTCGCCGACAGCGACTCACCATCCTTCATTGTTTGTCAGCAGATTTCAGGCGACGGAGCGAGACGAGCTTAGTTAGAAAAAATTACTTGGACCTCAGCATCTTCCTTCTGCTTTTTTTTTTTTTTTTTTTTTTTAATTAATTTCTTCTTTCTCCTCTCTCTGGCGCTCGTCTGTTTTGCGATCTTTCATTCCCCTGCTCCCATGATGCAGCAGCGGGAGCAGCAGGAGCAGCAGGAGCAGTGGCAGCATCAATAAATATTGTGTTAATGTTCTGGTGGCTGGAGCCAGCAAGGTGATAAAGGAAATCTATTTGATTTCTGTGTCTCATTTGTTCGGCCCGATGCCTCCCCGGTTGGCGTGGATACCATGTGTGTGTGTGCAGTTATACAGTAGGTGTGTGTGTGTGTGTGTGTGTGTGTGTGTGTGTGTGTGTGTGGGTGGGGGGGAGTGGACTAGGACACAATGTTTCTTCCATAATTCCTTTCATTTCCTCTTCCTGTCATCAGTGACTTCCATCCTGTTTTCTGCAGCCGACACTGTTGTCCACTTCGAGGTCTTCGGACCCTTTTTTGGTGCTCATCATGTGTCTAACTTGGATTCAATGAAGGCTCCGGCAGCGATCGCCTTCATTCTGCTTTCTGTCAAAAGAAATAATCCTGGAACTAGAGTGTAATCCTCTCATCCAGGAGCATCACGTCTCCCCATGACTCTCTGTTTACTCCTCCGTCCATTATGATTGGCTCGTTCTATCTGACCAGCAGTCCGAGCACACGCTCGACATGACAGGATGTTGATGTTCTGTCTATAGAGTGAGTGAGTGAGTGTGTGTGAGTGTGTGTGTTAGGTGGCTGTGTGAGTAGCATGCACACCTGTTAGCATGGTCCCCATGTCGAGGTTTGACGTGTGTGTGTCAAACGTGTTTCTTCTTTCCTTTCTTTTCCTTGGCGAGTGTATTCATCTTTAGTGTGTGTGTGTGTGTGTGTGTGTGCGCGCTCTCTTTTGTTTGATGTTGAGATAAATACTTCATACCTGACATCACACATTTCTGCACACACACACACACCATGACATTTTGAGTCTTTCAGCTCAATCATAATAGTTGCCCTATCTCTCTCTCACTCTCTCTCTCTCTCTCAACATCACTTTAAAAATCTTTTCTTTCTATACCTGTCAAACTCGTTGGTGTGTGAACCGCTCTCTTAGCGGCTCAGTCCAAAAATAGCTCTGTGTGTGTGTGTGTGTGTGTGTGTGTGTGTGTGTGTGTGTGTGTGTGTGTGTGTGTGTGTGTGTGTGTGTGTGTGTGTGTGTGTGTGTGTGTGTGTGTGTGTGTGTGTGTGTGTGTGTGTGTGTGTGTGTGTGTGTGTGTGTGTGTGTGTGTGTGGGGGTGTGTGTGTGGGTGTGTGTGTGGGTGTGTGTGTGTGGGTGTGTGTGTGGGTGTGGGTGCGTGGAGTGAAAATAGACTTGGACGTGTGTGTGTCTGTGTGTGTCTGTGTTGCAGTCTTCCCTGCATGCCTTCTAGCTGTAGCTGTCTTGTACACAAGTCAGTGGTGCCACACACACACACACACACACACACACACACACACACACACACACACACACACACACACACACACCTGTCCATCCTACCTGCCAGCTGAGAACCAGGGATGGGACTATGTAGGATTTAATCGTGGTTGATTGTGGTGTTTTGTTGTTATTGGGATAATTGTAAACATCGTCACGAGTGACTTGGAAACGCTGTCTAGTTCTTATCATGGCAGACAAGTGAAAAGTAGAGCCTGCCTTTAAACATGTTATGGATTTATGATTATAGAAGATTATTGAATTGCTTTTTATTTTTCGTTGGATTATGTTATGATGGTTTGATAATGACTTTGTGGTGGTATTCATTCACACAGTACTGCACCTTTCTAGTTAGCCTTTGTTCCACAGGCAGCCATGTCTTATTGCATCCAATCAACACACACACACACACACACACACACACTCACTCACACAGACACACACACACACACACACACACACACACACACACAAGTAAACACGTGCAAAATAAAAGAACTAAAAGATATGCAAACTTCCTCCCTGGATGCCAAAACGCACATCTCCACACACACACACACACACACACACACACACACACACACACACACACACACACACACACACACACACACACACACACACACACACACACACAGATGCAGCACTGCCTCAGAGAGATGACTTGTTATGAAGCAATTTATATGCAAGGATTCTTTATCAAACTGACTGACCTCTGGCTCCTCAAGGAGCTCTGAACACCGGCCTGTGTGTGTGTGTGTGTGTGTGTGTGTGTGTGTGTGTGTGTGTGTGTGTGTGTGTGTGTGTGTGTGTGTGTGTGTGTGTGTGTGTGTGTGTGTGTGTGTGTGTGTGTGTGTGTGTGTGTGTGTGTGTGTGTGTGTGTGTGTGTGTGTGTGTGTGTGTGTGTGTGTGTGTGTGTGTGTGTGTGTGTGTGTGTCCAAGCCTGCATTGTATCCACAGAACACCATCCTCGTGATGAGATGAAGGTGCTTTTCCTTTTTAAATGCTTTTAAACATAAAGACTATTGTATATCTTCATCTCAACTGTCTGTAACTGACAGACAGACAGACAGACAGACAGACAGACAGACAGACAGACAGACAGACAGACAGACAGAGGGGTAACATACTTGCAGACAGACAGACAGATGGCGAGCTCACAAATGGGATGCAGCCAGTCAGACAGATTTGAAAGCTGGAAGGAAGACAGACAGACAGACAGACAGAAGAGAGCAGAAGTTTAACACTCTGATGCATTTGGACAAATACAGGACCGATCGACCGCCAGCGAAACACTTCTCATAACAGATGAAGTCATTTGCAAAGCGTCCTGCAGCCCTCCTACCTGGAGGATTCCTTCAGAGTCAATATCTGGGATCAGAATGAAAATATGAAGATGCTGCTGCTGATGTTCTAAATCCAAGCAGCGTTTCCTTTTCCATCTCTCACCTGCACACTCGATACTCCACTCAGGACGCTTCAGTGGCTGCACTAATAACGCTGAAGGGATGGAACTGTTCCTCAGGACGCAGAATTCTGATTGAATTCTCTCACAACTATAACTGACAACACGGTTCCGGATTAACTTTTTCTAAAAATGATCCAAGCCGTATTTTACGCAGAACAATCCGGCCGTGCACGTGTCGCATGTACACATCTGTTGAATTGGGTTTTTTTATGTTGTATGCAAATAACCACTGTAGAAGTAGAAGCATTTAATGAAATAATAATGAGCCCAAATGAGCCAAACTAAAGGGAAGAAGCTCCGGAGTGTGAATGCACTGCTGTGAAACGTACTGGGAGTGTCAGCTCACCCTGAAACTGTTACCTATCAAGTATTCCCCATTAGTCTCCGAGCAGCAACAGCTGCTCTCATCCCGTCCCATTTTATTATTTTTTGTTGCTCCAGTATCTAAACTGGGTTTCCAAGCTGAGTCTACTCCACTTTAATGAACTGGTAAAAACAGCAGACACGTTGTTTTCTCTCCGGCGTCCAGACTCGTCAGATCCGTTTCCACGTTTTCAGGACCGTCCCTTTAAACGCTCAGTCAGACGTACTGCTCTCAGCAGTGTCATCGTCAGCCAGTTAATTAGCTCCCTAGGCGACTTGGCTTTCCCAGCATGCATTAGTCAACCTTCTCGCTGTTTGTCTTATAGCAAATGTTTAGAGCTGACACCGAAACTACGCATGGAAAATGTGGCTTACAGCGAGCGATGGGAGGATGGAGGAGTTTCTCATGTATCCCGATTTAAAAAAAAACAACAACCTTGCAATTAGCTAATCGGGGTGAATTCCCATGATCAGGATAATTGTTTTATTTAAGTGATTGGGAATAACATGAATGTGTGATGATCGTTACTGCAGCTCCTGTGTTGACTGACTGGGACAGACCGGGTCTCTGGTTGGGTTTGGACGTGTTCTCCAGGCGACGTTCTCAAATGAGTCTAATCCATTAAGCTCGTTGGTTTAATCGACAGATCTATAAAACTGAGTTTCTCCACAAAGAATTATGCAAACCAGCAAATAAAAAAACACCGAACCGACTGAAGAGATTTAATTGACTCGGACTATAATGACGGATTAGCAGACAAATCCATAAAGAAAGGGCAGCCCCTGCTGTTAATATACAAAATGATTAAAACCACAACAATTAGACGTACAGTGTTATTGGCTGATGTTTACTTTACCTCGAGCTGAATTACCTTTTGGATCAATCACACGCTGTTGGCCATTTCCTGTTTGTGTGTGTGTGTGTGTGTGTGTGTGTGTGTGCATTATCTGGCTACCATTCATTAGACGAACTTTAAACCTGCACCACCCCCCCCCCCCTCTTCACATTTGCATATTAACAAGGAAAAACTAATTTTGTTGAAACGGTTTCTCCTGGTTGCTTTAAGACGCAGAGTTCATATCCACACAATTAACTTATTATTTGAATTAATGAGCTCATTAGCGAACCTTAATACGGCTTGGTGATTACAGCGGGGAGCTTAAAGTTGAAGTTGGATCTTGTTTTTAATGTGTGCATACTGCTGCTTCTTCTCCGATCTTTCGGTAAAACAGTAAAATAGTTTTTTTTTTGTGGATGAGCAGAGCGATTCTGTCTGTGTGACCCCTGCTGCCTTTTCTGACTTGTTTATCTTTCTTAGCATTCGTCTCTCATCTTTCACTCTCACATCTTTTGTAATATCACTATTTCCTCTCCCCCTGTGACTGATCTCCCCCTGCTTCTGTTCAAACTTCATTACTTCCTTCATTTCACTTTTGTTTTTATTTGCCAGTATATTCAGCAAAGCCCCAAATCACATTATTTCCCAATATGGTTGTATTTCTGTCTGTTCATAGTGTTCTCTCCCTCCTCTAGTACGGCATGGGTTCATTGTCTCTGACAGCTGGTTGCTTCCAGCTATTGTCCTGCGTCGGCTCTGACACAGTGCAGGTTTAGACGGTGGTAGTGCAGCACGGCATCGTGATGCAACAAAAAAAAAACATATGTATGTACGAGGAAGCTTAGCTCGCTGTCGTGCAAGAAACGTACAGAAACCCACAAAGAGCGAAATGCAATCCGTGAATTTAAATGAATAATTGATCATCAAACGTTTTGCAGCATTCATGCAGAATAGTGATGCAACACAAGAGGATACTGTAGAAACCTCAGATGCTCAGAGTAAAAAATATACTCCTATACGCTGATGACGTAACTTACAGTAGGCTGAAACTACAGGAGTCATCTTCTGGTTTCGGCCGGCCTGCTCAGTTTTTATTTTCTGGGTATTTTTATGGATCAGGAGTCAAACCATTCACACTCGCTGGATCGTCTTGGACCGGAACAACTCGACATGTCTGGCCTCCAAGATTTGTTGTGAAGCAACAAGTCAGATCGACCGACTTTGGTCCTCCAGCCGAAGCCAGAGGAGGAGCAAGAGAAAGACTGAATATAGTGCAAAATTCATAGTTTATCGTAGACGTGTGAAGACATATCGTGCTGAAAGATAATCTTGTCAGTTTTAAGGATAATTGCTATTTCAGCTTGCAGAAAAGTCACATTAAAAATGGATACAATTACAAAAAAAAGATGTGACTTAAAGCATTCGAAATTCTGGCACTAAAGATAGAAGTTCGCAATTCCTCTCCTATTTGTTTTTTTTCAGCTGTTTGTCAAGACGGCAGACATTTGTTTTTGCCTTTTGTGTTTAGGAAGTTCCCCAGTGCAGATCTGGAGTCTGCTTCACCGGACTCGATTGAGATGAAGTCGTACGAGTCTCCTTGTTTCATCCGCTCTCTCATCTCTCCGGAGAACAAGGAAATGTCTCAATCTACAGTCTGGGCTCTGGTTCACTGGGCTGATTGAGACAGGGTTGTCTACTGCAGGAGAGAGAGAGAGAGACATGCAGTATGCATGGAGATGGAAGATGAGAGAGAGACAGACAGTGGAAGGGAAACGAAGGGGAGAAAATGAACTAGGAGAGTTTTTCTCGAGAGTTGTCAAGCATGCCTCAGGTGATCCTGCTCCAAAAATGATAGGAGGGGGATTTACGGAGATGCAGTGACATTTCCAATTACCGTCAGTTCTTTCACTTTACCCATTACTGGGCTGCCACCAGTACATGTTAAAGAGACTGTCCTGTTGGCTTACAGTCACAGGTTCGGCCACCACAACAGCTACTGAGACACTGCACCCTTATCTGGTCACTAAGAATACCAGCAGCCACTAAAAAGGAGTCGCGGGAGCCAATCCCAGCTGACCTTTGGGGGTGAAGGCAGCGTACGCCCTGGACAGGGTGCCAGTCTATCACAATCGTACATGTTGTTGGAAGCCGGATCTCCCACGCTAAAGACCTTTTGCACACTGCGATCGCTTCTAGATGGACTGTCGGTGGTCCCGTTTGCAGCACTACTGGGACCGCACATAAGAAAGAGGACCGCCACGACCCAGCTGACCCTGAACATAAACAGTACACAACGTGAGGTCGTTATTAATTATTTATTTACAATTTTGGGTAAACAAAACGGACTCGGTGTGCAAAGGCCTTGGAAAACACACAAGGACACAGATATAAATCAAATAAAAGTCGATAAATCCGATCGATGGAATCGTTTCATTTAAAAAAAAGCACAGTAAAATATATATCTAAGGCATTGTGTTTTGTTGTAAAAGTGTCTGGGAGACTAAACAATTTAAGTGGCTGCTGATGGAAAAAAAAAAAAAAGAGCAAAGGAAAAGTTGCAGAACTGAGAGAAAATCATTCTCATTCAGTCCAATTTTCCTCTCGTGAGTAAAGCCATTCAATCTTTGGCTACTGCTTGAAAGTAGTACTTTCATCAAAAGAGGAAACAGTTTTACAACAAAAACACATGAATTGGTACCAAAACATGGAACTAAAAATCATAGTTATTCTCCAAACCGCTGCTGTGAGGCCTGCCTTCAAACAACGGGGGATGTACGTTCCTGTATTTTCGCACTTAGCCAAGCAACGGCTGGTTAGCATTGTCAGCAAACCAATGAAAACCAAATGTCGGCAGCTAGCCACAAGCTCAGTGTGACCCCCCCCCCCTTCCCTTTGTGGAAACAAAGTCTGGTTGACTGAATATTTGTTTTTTTATTCCAAACTGAAGAGTCAACCATCTGTTAAATGCAAAACCTGTAGAGAAATGGCATCAACCATCTGTATCGTGCATTTAAGGGGTAGCAGTGGGCTTGGGCGGTAATATGGTAATACGGTATACCACGGGTCTTAAAAATGGCAACGGTATCAGTTTCAATACCGTCATTAAAAAAATGCAATGCACTTATATAGGAGAGAGAGAAAGGGGGAGAGATGGCGAGTCGCACACCGAGTGACCTGGTGTCAAAGAAGAACACGACTTCTGCAGTTTGGCAGTATTTCGGGTTCCAACCTAATGAGAAGTAGAGCTTAGTTTGGGCCCAGAAAAATCATGCCCGACCCGACCCGAGCCCGGACCAACCCGACACATTAACTGTAATTAAGAGCCCGAGCCCGATTTCAACCCGACAATTATTTTTCATGCATGAGGCTGTTGTATGTGCATATCCGTGGGAAGTGGGGGTGCGGCTGCACCGCTACTCAGTCACTAAAATATACAAATAATTTTATAGGCTACGTTAGGATATAGGATATGACTGGACAAAGCCAACACGTATGTTATCGCCTTCTCCCACTAGTCACTTGAAATGATCCCGTACCTCGGACTTTCCTGATGACTTGCTCAACGTTAACTGTCCTGTTTTTAATTCATCCTTTATGTCTCCAAGTTCCATGTTGCACTTTAGCGTAACTCCTTTATTCTTTGATTTAGCTGCACAGAGCGGAACCGTTATGAATTATGCGTGCGCACTATGTGTAGCGTCTTTTTTTTTTTACTTTGTGTAACTTTGTACACATTTCTTACTTAGACCTACTCTGCTAAACATATAACCAATAATATTTAATGTTTATGCCTAGACTTCTCCTCAGATTAGGGGAGAAGGCTAGGCATAAATGCAATGATAGAAAAAAAAAAAAAGAACGAACGAACAAACACAAACGCTTGTTTAAAGGCCCGGCCCGGGTCGGGCTCGGGCAGAGAAGCTAAACTCTAATGAGTTTGGTGACGTCGTCTGAGCCTTACGTCATCATTTTTAATTAGTCACGGTAATGCCGGGGTAAAATAGGGAGGAGGTTTGACGGTATCTAAATTTGGATACCGCCCAACTCTAGGTAGCAGTGGTATTTTGAATTTAAACATTAAACACTAAATGTACGTATCTTTTCATTTAATTCAAAAGCACTTGGACTTGAGTTATTGAGATGCTTAAAGAAAACTATGTTCGTATTTGATGGTCATCTCTTTAAAAACTCTACTCGCTTGTGTTTCCCTGCCAAACCGGCATGCACAATAAATTCATATGTGGAGCTTTATTGATTTCAGACGATTTCTATTTTAGTCTTTTTTTTTCCCCCTGCTGCGACATGTCAAAAAGGCCGATCCTACTTCCCCTGACAGTTAATCTATGACATCTTTTGGGAGCCATGTCTCTGAGGGAGTTTGCCAAGCTGGAAGCTGTGCAGCTGGGAATTAAACCCAGGCCGTGTTTATGAGCAATGGGAGAAAAGAAACGTTTTTTTACTCCCCATAAGATTTTAGAAGCATTGAAATCCCTCCCAGGTGATGATGAATGCTTTTCATAACCCCGGCCTTTCCATTTGGAATGGCGTAGGAGCTTCTTGTACGTAGCGCCACAAATCAAAGCCGTCACGTTGATGGATGGCGCCCCAGCCCCGTTAAACTAATCATGAAAAACAACCCTCCGCAGCTGTAGCCACAGGTTTAGCCTATCCAATGTGTGGGAGACACCTGAGTAAATATTTCTGCCCACCGAATCGAGGAACCGATGAAGTTCTCCTGGATTTAATCCTCCTGTTGCCATTTCTCGCACATGAAATCCCCCGTTCTTGTTAAAACGCTCATTTAGGAGGCTGGTGTAAAGAACGGATCCTCAAAAGTATTTAATGTCACCTTTTCTTTTCTTTTTACAGCGTTCACATTTTCCTTTGGGTGGTCAGGAGGAGGGGAGGGTTGCTTTTAGGGAGAAAAAAAAAAAATCCCCGACAACTTTGGTGCCCCGAGTGAGGTTTAAGTGGGTCGCCTGAGAGTTTAATTGGCGAGGGGAAACCCTGAGACGGATCCAGGCGGGCAGACAAGTCACACAGACGTAGCTGGAGGAAGTCAATGATGTACTTAACCACTCTCCTCAAAGGCAGGAAGACGAAGTGGAGCTAGACAGATGGGAGGGGGGGGCTGTGGAAGTCAATAATGTACTTAACCTTACTCCTTCAGACTCCCCGTGTCCCTGTTATTGGAAGGATGGCGAGATGGGGAAGACGGCCGGGGACTCGGCGGATGGGAAACGGATTCGGGGCGGGCGAAGAAGCGGCGTGTTCCTCCGTCAGCACAAATGTCAGCGTAGTTAAGTGTGCAGGGCAGGCGGGAGGCCGGGGATACAGGAAGAGCCCTATATGAGAGGGACTAGCCCAGTTTTTACGAGCACATAAATCTCTGTTCCCCACACCGAAGGTTGCAACCCACCTCCTCCTCTCCTGGCCTTTCCTGCCTCGGTCGAGCGGCGCGCTAAAAACCTCCCTTTTGACTTCTTGACTCCGTCTGCTGCTCTCTTTTGCTTCATTTCTCGCTCTTTCACACTCCTTTGACCCATGCCCTCCTTTTCTTCCTTTTAGTGACACTCTATATATTTTCCTCCTTTTGACCGTCCAGCGACCAGATTACACATATCTTCAGGCTGTTTCTCTGGTTTCTTTTTTTTCTTCTCTTTAATCCTTTCCACAGACGGATTAATAGTAAATCCTTGAGTTTGTGCAAGTCTGAGTTATTTAATCTTGAGTCATAATAAACAAGATGACCATCAGATATCATTCAGTGCTGCGTATTCTGTGGTGTGAAGACCAGATTCGGTTTTCTGTCCAATAGACGAAACAAAGAAAATGCAGAAAATAACTTCATAAATATAACAGTTGCTCTTTTTATATTTCAAATACTTGTCAATAAAAATGTAAAAATAACAAAAATGCATCACAGAAATATCTGTAATGTAAATGTTACTCCCCTGGGGATCTTGTGTAATCTAATCTAATGTTCTAAACTCTGATTAAGAGCTGTTTAAACTTCCTGAACTGTAACTTAACCTCGCCCTTTGACCCCACAGACTAAATACATGTGAAAGCTCGTCAAAGCAGCTCAAAGGCTTTGATCATATCATTCCATTCTGTATTAATTCAATTAAACGCATCAATAAACTCTATAACATTAGTTACTTTGGCAGTGGGTTTTAGTTTTGAGATGCTAATCTACACATTCTGGTGATACCGTCGTAAATTACATGATAATTTATGGGATTATTATTTAAAAAGCTTTGTGTTTGATTTATTCCTGACATACATTCCTCTCTAACTCTTTCTTGGAAAGCTCTGTAGATAATATATTATTTACCAGTCTCGTCTAAACATCTTTCTTCTCTCTCTCGCCTGTCAGACTATCGAGTTAAACTTCCAACTGTCTGATAAATACAGTCGCATCCAAGTGTCAGGACAGACAAAAAATGGAAAAC
Organism: Eutrigla gurnardus; assembly: GCF_963514095.1. Classification (NCBI taxonomy): domain Eukaryota; kingdom Metazoa; phylum Chordata; class Actinopteri; order Perciformes; family Triglidae; genus Eutrigla; species Eutrigla gurnardus. Next base: position 17,224,213 of record NC_139938.1, read on the forward strand.
AAAGTGTTTTTTTTTACATTTGAATTTAAATTAAATTGTGTTCTCATTGCTTGTGATTTGAAGACATTATACTTGTGGTAACTCTTGGAAAATGAGCTTCATTTGGGTTCTTTTAGTAGTTTAGACTCATATGAAACAAGGAATGAGACGTTTTTGCTTTTTCCCATTGACACAACTTCTTGACTTCATGTTCTCTGTTAAGTGTTTGTCTTTCACGATTCTTTGTGACTGGAATATTGTTTAATGCTTTAATTTTGTAGGAGATTTATTGATATTTAAAGGTGTGTTTCAGTGTTTTTACATCCTTGGAGAAAGGGTCTAAGAAACCTTTTGTCCTCCACTTTTTCTCCATTTTTGTTGCAGAAAAGTTCAAAGGTCACTGTAGCCTGTGGTTAAAACTGCACATATCTTCTAGTTAAATGAAGCCTGTATGGATGGAGCATGAGATTGTTAAATAGAGATGTTCTCACTGTGCCGCCGAGGCCTTTTAACGTCCTTTATCACCAGAGAACGCTTCAAATGGTGTCCTAGTTTAAGCTGCATGAAAGGAGCGTTATTCTATTATAACCAAGAAAGAAGTACCGACTGTATTAAAGCAGGTGCATGAAAAGAGTGGGGACTCGCAGTGAATACAGCGATAATGCGGGTTGAATTCACGGCCGACATGTGAATGCAAGGACTCCCGCTGTACGCGAGGAAGCCGAACACGTGGGCCGGTTCTGGCAGACGCCGGTTCTGGAGGCTCCGGCTCAGATCAATGCCATCGCCGCATTATTTCATTAAAACGTGTGTTTTCATGGCGAACATCTTCTCACTCGTCATTTTTCTCTTTTTTGACCTCCCACCCCTCCCTCCCTCCCTCCCTCCCTGACAGATGGAGAGTGAAAAGAAGAGGAGAAAATACTCCACGAGCAGCAACGACTCCGACACTACTGACAGTAAGTTGGAAAGAGGGATTCAGGGAGCGGGAGGGAGGAGGTGCTGCTGTTTTACAGCGAGCTGCCTGGTTTTGGTCGACTCCCGCTGCGTATTTCCCGTATCTGTGTAGACTTTCCTCAATGACGTCCCTCCTCTGCTCATTAAGACTTCCCCCTTTTAAAAAAAACAGCTACAACAGAAATATAAACCTGGAGCCCAAACGGCCGTGAAGTACGACGAAGTACGACGAAGTATGAAGGCCAAAAAAACACATCATCAAACTAAAAGAGTGACACCGACTCAGTTAAATACAAGGAAATTGATAGCGACATACGTGCACGTATAATAAAAAAACATTTCTTAAAGTGCGTTCACAGCAAGCGCTGAGCAAATTTCACGTGCGTCGCTATTTCCATTTCAAAAGTTGTTGTTCAAGTTGTTGTTCTTGTCGTCTTGCAGACGAACCTCACAAACCACAGACTTCACACATTTTACAGTTTGTCGTCATTCTGTATGTCACTTCGGAATCATTTTTTATCCGTTTAATTGTTTATATTGGGTTCGTACCACTTGAGTAAACCAGCCGATGTGCGGCTTGATATTCAGCTCCTCTGCACAAAGCAGCAAAGGTGGTTATTAAATGTGGATTTGTGGGTTTTGCTGCATTTATTTACTGCATATTTGAGTGAGACATCAGCTCACCCAAATAATTATGTTGCACGATCTATTATTTAATTATTTCCCAACGCTCGGTGATATCGAGTATTCCATATTAAGTACTATACTCTCCAGCTGATCTGCACCTCTGTGGTTTCGAGTCCAGGAGCTGACAGCGTAACGACCTTCCTTCTTTAGTAAATCAGAGGCTTTAATACACACGGATTAAACCTGCGTCTCACATTTTCTTCGTAAATCTGTCCTCGCATGCTGGAATAACATGCGACGTGACATGTGGTTATTAAGCTGACTGATAAACGGGTGGAGGTGATTGATGGTGTGATGGATCGACCCGGAGTCATGACACAGACTCAAAACAAGCACCGTGACAGCCTGCCGACTGGATAGAAGAAGGCTGGCTGTGTATAAATACGTCCCGTGTGCTGTATATATCTGTATATATGTCTCTATATCTGTATATATGTCTCTATATCTGTATATATGTGTATATATCTTTATATATGTGTATATATATGTATATATGTGTATATCATACAGCGTAGAGGCAGACGGACCGCCGTGCAGAGAGACGCTGCATGATGGTGGGAACATCTGGTCTGTCTGACACGTTACTGACGTTGGCAGCTTCTGCTGGGGAAAAAAAACCGTTTGATGATAATAAACAGGGATCTCACAGCTGATAACTGATCTTAAAATAGGAGGATTTACACCAACTTTAATTTAAACGTCATTCTTCTGGGCTTTTGGCAGGAACATGACGGATTCTAGGCGTTGTGGTTAGCGTCTTATAACAACAAGCAAATATGTGTGGAAATATGTGTGTTTTTCTACTCAAGTCGCTCTTGATGTTCCTTTCCTTTCGGCACATAATTTCAGAATGAAACACTTTAATGACATATTTTCACAGGGGATTTCTTTTCCCCCTTTTGGAGTCGATGTGAAATCAAATTTACGGTCGTAGGAAGAGGAACAACAGTAGGTTTCAACAGTTAATTTGTCGTCATGTTGCCTTTGGAAGTTTAAAAACCTCTTCAAAATAAAAGCTGTAGACTCCCAGAATGAGGAATGCCCGACCCACTTTTTCATAAAACCTCTTACACCCCCCCCAACCAGCGCGGCGTGGTTCTCCATCTGTTGACGGGAGGTTATCGGGTTTCTAATTGAAGGATGCCCATGATCATCTGACCCGCCGTGCACCGAGCGGGACTTTTAATTAACTCACGGCCATGATGGTCACCTCCTACTGCACCGCGGCCCCGTTTGGTTTACACTGTGGTGTGTATATATATATACACATGTGTACAGGTGATGATAAACGGACCTCCAACAACCTCAACAGGCTCTATTGCTTCCTGCCTGACATCGTCTGAGTCTCAGATTGGTTAAAAAATGTAAATTAAATGAGCACTCGATAGAAAAGCAAGATTTTAAAATGCCCCAATTCACCTTTAAAGGTTAAAGACTCTCTCTCTCTCTCTCTCTCTCTCTCTCTCTCTCTCTCTCTCTCTCTCTCTCTCTCTCAAATGTGTGTGATGTTGGGGAAAATCTGTGGGTTTGTGTGACTACGAACATGCATATGTGGCAAATGCATGTACATGTTACAGCTGTTTATAGTGTGTGTGTGTGTGTGTGTGTGTGTGTGTGTGTGTGTGTGTGTGTGTGTGTGTGTGTGTGTGTGTGTGTGTGTGTGTGTGTGTGTGTGTGTGTGTGTGTGTGTGTGTGTGTGTGTGTGTGTGTGTGTGTGTGTGTGGGGACAGAGAGGGAGGGAGTCTGTAATTTTAGCTGTTGAGACGTCACAAGTAAAATCAGCATGGGGGGGCAACACTGCTGTGGTGGTGATGGGAAATATGTTGAGTGGGAGGCAACACACACAGATACACAGATACACACACACACACACACACACACACGGTGCATGGATGAAAATGAGCTTTCAGCCGTATGTTTCAGTTTTATGACTAAAAAAAATATATAGAAAAGTAGCATGAGTGAAATTCCATGTACTCTTCTGCTGGAACACACACACACACACACACACACAGACACACACACACACACACACACACTCACACACAGAGGGCAGCTGATTGAAGCTGTGGGTGGGATATTGGCTCCAGCGTCCAGCGGTTAATTGCCATTAAGTTGTGTATTAATGAGGTTGTAAAGGACCTCAGTGGACTAACTGCTTAACAGGATGCTATTTATACTGTCATTACTTATTAAACCTCTTAATAGATCATCATCATCAGTCTGCTTCAATTAAAGGCCCCGACTCGATGGTGATACTACCGCTGGGCGCCGGGGGAAAGTCACAAGGAAGGCTGTTATTTGGCTGCTCTTCTGCTGTTTTAGTAAGCAGCTGATTCTGGGTCATTGTGGCGGATGTTACGATGTTTTTTTTTTTTATTATTTTGTTTTTTAAACTCTCTCTAGAAAACACATTTCTCTAATGGGAACGTAAAGTTCTCTTTGGACACATGTGAATCCACATTTCGGACAAATCAAAGACAGATTAAGATTCCAGAACTTATTTATACCGTATTTAGTGAAACAGATGCTTTGGTAACCATAGTAACACTGATTTTGTCACGTTCTCTTCCCCCAGGTCAGGTGACGTCGTGGTCCAGGTCCTCCAAGAACACGGGAACCAGCAGCACATGGGTCCGCCACCAGCACAAGAAACCATCAGAGGTGAGTTGAGGAGCTCAGTTCTCGACTGTCCCCCGAAAAAAATGAAATGAAACACAGCTTCTCTGCTTTTTTTTTGCTGTGGCTTTTTTGCTGGATTGTCATAAATGGTCAGATTCCAGATTGGTTTGTGTCTGGTGGTTGAGGGTTTCTGCTGAACGCTGGCACGGATCTGCAGCTCCTAACGAGCCGGTAGCTAATGTCGACCCTTAAATTCGGGGGTCGCGTGCTGGTTTTCTGGACAAGCTCAGGTTTTGGTTGTTTTTTTGAAGAACTGAAAAAACCTTAATGTGAAAGCAAGACCGCTCTCTTGTCGAGGCGTATACAATTAGAGGAGATGAAGTGATTAGACGGGTAGAGACCACTTGTGGCCTCACGATGACTTTGCTGCTTTGATTTAAGATGCCACTGTAGCCGTTTATCAGCTGTCGACTGGAAGCAACACTTTTTAGTCTCGTGTAAATACAGCCGTCTCTCCGCCGCCGCAGCTAAATCAACCAGGCGCATGGATGGCACAGATCGCTCGCCTTAAACACCAGGTACAAGCATCCATATGGTCATGATGAACGATTCCCAAGGGCTGTCCACTGACCACCCCCGCGGGGAGGAAGAACTGGCACGATCCAGTTTGGAAAAACGGTGCATTCTGGTCCAGTTGTGGCAATCCACAATCACACGTTTCCTCCCACTCCGCCAGTGAAGTGGGTTCAAATCCATTTAAGGGCGAACTCGTCTCTCGTTTTTTTTTTCTGCTGCTTGAAGATTTTCACTCCAAAAATAACTATCTGCCATTTGGAACTAATTACATCTGCTCTTAAAAAAAACCCTGAATCAAAGAGAGGATGCAACATACTCTGGTGGCACTTCTCAAATTGTAAAGATGCTCATCTTTTCATCCTTCCAACCTGAAAATGTCAAAAATTTAAGTGTAAATGTTGCTTTTTTTGGGAAGGAATAGAAGCGAACTAGCAGACATGCCCCTGAACCACCCGGAGTACATCAGCAGAGCATCTGTCATGCCTGTGAGTTTGCAGCTTCCTCCCCCTCAGCTCCATCCAGCTAACCGCTGGCTGTTGGAAGGTCCTGTCAGCAATCAGGCTCTCAGTAATTACTACTGTAGCTCTGCTCTGACCCGAGCCTCTGCTGAAGAGCCAGGGGCCACGTTCCCTTTCGCTGCCTCCTCTCCTTTTAAAACGGATGATGTTTTGCAGTCATTTTCATGTCTTCTTTTTCCTTCTGTGGCGGTGACTGACAGCAAAGAACAGAAAAGTTTAAAGATCGAGACATGTGAGATGGTGTCGGAGCTCGTCGTGGATGAAAAGCGTGTTGGTGTTGATCTCAGTGCTGATGGAGAGACAGCAGAGTGTTTTTAGCTGTTTTTTAGCTTCTTTCTTACTTGTTGCATCTTTTGACGTGTCATCACGTGTCATTACGAGTTTTTTTTCTCCACCTCAATTAATCAGGACGAACTTGAACTTTGGCTTTATCTTGTTTTACTCTCACGCACTTTTAACAAGTGTTTTACAAATAAAATGTATTATTATTATTATTATTATTATTAGATGGTCGTTATTCAAGCAATTCAAAGTGCTTAACATGAAACATTAAAGGCATTGGAGAAGAAAAAAAACATTAAAACAAGCCAATAATAAAATAAAGTTTTAAAATAAAATAAAAATAAAAATAATAAAAAAACTGAAAAAACATTAAAACAAGCCAATAATAAAATAAAGCTTTAAAATAAAAAAAAAACAATTAAAAAAAAAAACATTAAAACAAGCCAATAATAAAATAAAGTTTTAAAATAAAAAATAAAAAACATTTAAACAAGCCAATAATAAAATAAAGTTTTAAAATTAAAAAAACTAAATAAATAAAAGAAAATAAAAAAATAAAAACATTAAAACAAGCAAATAATAAAATAGTTTTAAAATGAAAAATAAGTAAATAAATGAAAATTAACAAATAAAAATAAATAAATTAAAACAAGAATATCAAGGAATAGAAAATACAGTGCAGCATAAGAAGTTCATAGATAGTGTTGTTTACTGAAAGGTCTTCAGTCTTGATTTAAAAGAGCTGAGTAAAAACATTTATTTCAAGGATCTGAATGTAATTGTGAGAGTGCATAATTATGGAAAACCTTATATTGTGATATTACATTAAAAAGTTAGCATTACATGTGCATTTAGTGCCCTTAATTAATCCATCTCTATGTTAATCGTGTCTTCATTTGTCTCGCTGATTGCATGTCGGCGTTGAAGTGTCTGTCAACCACCCCGGGCGACTGCAACTACTTTGTTGTTTGTGTGTTTAACAGGTCAAAGGTCACGACCCCGATTTGAATGACACACAAGCAAAGCGACGCTTAACACTTGAGCTCAAGTTCCTAATTTCCGCTTGTCGATTGCTCTTCAGCGTGTCTTTCTTTGCTCGGCTGCCAAATGCATCTGTGTTCACTTCAACTCAATCGCTGCTTCAGTTTGTCCGACCTGCCGGATCCTTTATTTTATAATCACTTTACAGACGACGCGGATAGAACCCGCTTCAAAAGAAGCGGAGAAACGACGACCAGCATCTAATGTCGCGTTTAAATGTGGATTTAGTTGTTGAACTAGTTCATGAGCAGGAAAAGAAGTTTGATTGATTTAAAAAAAAGCAGCTTTGCAGATTGGACTCAGTATTTCTATTACAATCCATTGTACGCAAGTTTAATTGAAATCCATGACATGCTTTGCTGGATTATCGTCTGTGTTCATGGAGTTTCTACTCGGCGTTTGAGGAGTTGAATGTAAATCTAAGTTCCTTTCTGAAACGATCAGCGAGACGTGAAAGCAAGACAAAGAGGAGATAAAGGCGGTGAAACATCCTGTCGGTGCGTCTGCACGCGGAGGACGCCGCCGCCGCTCACCCTCGGCTCGGGGAGACGCGGTGACGGGAAACACGACGGACTCGTCATGACAACGTAGCTCTTTTTTTCAAAATGCGACATCTCTATTTGTGCCTTTCACTCCGGCGTCGACTGAAGTGGTTTTATGCCACTTTAATCTAGTCACCAGTTGGAGAGATGACTCTTTTCTTTTTTTTTTCTCTTTCTTGAACCTTTAGAGAAATCCCCCAACTCTCCCCAAGGGGATTATTAAAACACCGAAACACACACACACACACACACTCTGGGGGTTTCTTCCCGGCTCGCGGTATTGAAATGTTTTACCACAATCAGACGGGGGAATGTCTGTAATTCAAATTCATTTTCTGGCATTACTTTCTGTCGGGTGGTTTTAGGAAGAGTCTGTTTATGATGTGGCTTCTTGTGACAGCAGAGCCCCTCCCCCTACTTTTACTTCATGTTACTTTTCTCTAAGTTGCATAACATTTTGAATAAGCATCACCTGTTACTTTGTCTCCAAATCCAATCAAACATGAACAAATGTCAGCTTAATGTCGTAGACGACGCATTATGGGGAAGAGTAAAGGATTTGTGCGTTTTAACCAAATCTCAGTGTTTCTGGGCAAAGATTTATTTAATCTGAACTTGGAATTCGTGCAGTTTTGATATTCATAACTGGGACGCGGTGTGGAGGAGTTTCTACGAGCTGATCTAACGGAATCCCGTCTTCCTCACATTAGATTGCACAGCGTCCAGGACGATTTAAACCCGGCTGAAAGTGTTTTCATTAGTGAGGCGAGGGCTCTGGAGGCTTTCATGCTAAGAGCAATATTACCTGAACAGACTTTACCGTTACCACAGCGCAGGAGAAGAGGCTGTCAAACAGCGGGGGGGGAAGGAAGTGGTATCGATGGGGGGGGGTTTCCGAAAAGATGTGTGAAACTCTCCGTGTCACCATTGTTTCATGTGCGTACATGAGAGTGTGTATGTGAAGGTGTGGGTGCAGTACAGTGTATATATGACTGTCTGTCTGAAAGTGAGAGTGAGCGGGGCGAGTGCAGGATGGAAAAGGGTTTTCTGAACATTAAAGCATGAAAAACCAAAATACTTGGATTAATGAGCAACACATGTTTCCTTAAAGTTGTTGACGTGTGTGATAGGTCTTCATGTATGATTTTAATGGACGGTTTTATTCAACACTTTCGAGATTTTGGATTCTAGAAACGAACTTGTGAGGAAGTTCTCTCTATATATTTTTTAAATCATCTATTTATTGTCTTTATTCGTGTGTTGAAGTGAAGAAGAAGTTGAAAGCGCTAACAATCAATTTTACAAGCATGAAAATGATTGCAGCTGGAGTTAATTTCCAGTGGATAATCAGGAATTTGAAGTTTCTGAGTTGAAACAAAGTTAATCTTCAAGTTAAGTTTTGCATTTTGAAGGCAGCGTTTAAACTTTAGTTTCCCAGTTAAACCAGCTTGAAATGTCTCACCGTGTAGTTTTGATTGTTCCATCTTTGTTTTGATACTCAAACGTCCCGTCCAGAGAGCCAACAGCGTTAATGCATTAAAATAATGTACGCGTTAATTCCACAAATGAATCGTGCAGTTCGTACTTGTTATACGTTATATAAACCGAATTAGGACATCGGTAAAATGTCCTCTGGTCATGGATGAGCTCTGTGAATAACCTCATAAATATATAATAATTGCATGTCACACCTGGAGTCATTGTTGCGAGGCAGCTGGACACGCTTCCAGATGTGCAGATGTGAAAAGGTGGATCAAGTAGGTGACGGCCTTTCATGTTATTCATGTTATTAAATTCCTGTGATTGCATAAGTTCTAGTCCTCTGGAGGGCCGCTGGACTTCCATGTGAAAAACTTGTTAAGTCATCGTGTGTATGTATCAGACTGGCAGCTGTTGCCACTCGTTAGGGTAGAAACAGCTGTGAAACGCCATGGCAACCAGATGCAAACCGCTACAGGAATGCACAGCGTTGGTGTTACGGTGTGTCTCTCTGAGTCGGGAGATGAGTGCAAATAAACACAGACGGTGCTCCTCTTGGTCACCTACCATGTGGTTAAATAATAATAAATAATAATAATAATGAAAACCCATCGCTTAGGAAGTATGGATCTCTGAGATGGCTGAGGTCGTAAAATCTACTGTGAGAGAAATGAAAATAGCGAGCAACCACACGTTTTTTTTACAGTCTTTTTTTTAATTATTAATATTTACTGAACATGTTAAAAAATAATAATAATAATACAAACTAAATAAAGCGAATGAGCAGTAAAAAGGAAAGCAAAAAAAGAAAAACAAGCAAATGGGATCCTCAGAATCCAAAGCAATAAATACATAACTCAAATAATATCGTTCATGTTCAAAAGGAATAGGAAGAAGTTAAAAACTTTTCTGGTCCTACCCCCTCTTATTTTTATATAATAATTTATAATTATTAATCATAAAAAAATCAAAAATTCTGTTTGAATCAGTCTGATATTTAGCTTGTGGGGCAAATTAATAACAAAGAGAAGAACAAGAAAAAACAAACAACTGATTCAGATTTATGGACAATTGTGATTTTCTTTCTAAGAACTGTGATCGAGAACGAAGCTCCGGAATAAAGTTTGTTCACCACCGTCCGTAAACAACAAATAATTCCAGCCGTCCCAAGTCGAATTGTTATTGTTGATTATAGTGTTCATTTGCATAAAAACACAATTAAAAATGGTTAGGAAATACATTATCACATTTTCTATTTAAATTACTTTTATAAAATCTTGGCATTAGTAGTTTTAATTATGTTTCAGGTACTTCAGGTACTGTTAGGAGGTTAAACAATTTTCTCCTCTCGCCCAGAACTTTTTTACAAGATTGCATTTAAACACATCATGACAGCAATATAATTTACCTTCGCTGAATACTGATTTCTACTGAACAGCTTGAACGCATCACAAGTGAACCTGAGCAGGACTCGGTAGAGACTCACTCAGTCACTCCCTGTGATTAAAATATAATAAATGTCTGATTAAGTGAGTTAAAGGCTTATTTTGGACTTTGGAGAGATGATTGGTGCATCTATAAAATAAAGATAGAGACAGTGTAATGGATGTAGTTAAAAATACACGAGGAGGAAGATGATGAAGTGGGGAAAAAACCTACAATAATGAAAGTGAGCAACAGAAGTACCATCAGATAAAGATGCTGCCAAAATAAAACTGGTATATTCATCGTTCCACTTCAAAGTGGTCGTTCTTCATCATCAAAACATCTTCAAGGACGTCGGGGGAAGTACTGAGACATTGTGTCATTCATTGCTTTGAAAGTGTACGATGTTTTCTTTTGGATCTAATCAGTTTCACGTTGTAATACCTTTTTTTAAAAAGTGCCATCGTGACTGAATAAAAGCTGATGCCTGCAGGTTGCTCTCCCACGGCCGAGGCGAGCGGTAGCTGTAATCATGTTGGAGATTGCAAAGTGTCCGGAGTAGTGCTCGTGATGTCCTCCATTTTCAAACTCGTGTTATTTTTGGGTTGACATTGTTCAGGTAACCTACTTTACTATACTTTTGCAAAATGTGCAAAAAGAACTCTCTGGTGAAAAAGGTAAAAAAATAGATTCTGACTTTAGTACAGAACTGTAACTTCTGTTTGATGAACTAATGTTATTTAACTCGTGACTCTAAACAAGACTGCGTTGGATTTATTGGTTGAGTATCGTTCAACCATCATACAAATGACACAAAATCACAATGTGTAAACTCAAAAACACAAATTCCATTGTGTTTCTACTACATTACAGGATTTTCATACATACATACATTTAAAAAGTACGTTTTTTCTCCTTCCCAATCTCTTCAAATCCATCAAAGTGGTAACGTCTGCAAGGCTCGACACGGCAACGGCTGAGCCGGCGTCTAGCAGCTAACAGTGCTAACAGCTTGAACAGAGCTAACAGCTATAACCAGAGGATCGGGGTTACATTTCTGCAACGACAGTGTGTGAAGCTACTAGGGATGCTCCGATCAGCATTTTTGGGGGCCGATCTGATCACAGAATGGATGGAATAATAATAATAATTCTGAATGTCCTGTTCTTAATCAATAATAAATACAATCAAGATCTTAATGTACCACAGTCATACTCGCCGTATTCTGTTGTGTGGTGTGTTCTCAAAGGTCGAATGAGATAGTTGTATTAAATTGTCGTTGATTACCACCTCTTGGAATTTTGGCGTCGCATTTCTTGCAAACAGCAAGTTTTTACATCTTTTTCGGAAACTGTGAAAAACTGTTCAGCAAAACAGTCGCAGGTAATTTATGTCAGGCGCAGAAAAAAAGTCTTGGGTAAAAAAAAAAATATATATATAAATATGTGATCGGCTTTTCTGATCTGCACCACCGATCAACCTGTTTAGGGTCCATATCGGTCGATACCGATCGGTGGCCGATCGATCAGAGCATCCCTAGACCTTCCCTGTTAAAATGAGCATTACTAAGGGACCCTGCAGACCAGCTGCTCTTCACCAGTCAGGTTTATTTTGGCCCGTGTACAGCATCACACAGGTGGAGTTGAGTGCAGAGAAAACATTGTTCTGCCTGACAGATGCCACCGTCTCCGTGTCGGGTGAAAACCAGCGTTGCATCTGCCAAACGCCATTTAGACCTTTTGATGATCCATCTCGGGTCTGTTCTGGATCTGAGCGCTGCAGGTAAACATGCAACGACAGGCTGGTTTTCAGTCGACGTCGTTATTCCCCGTTAGTGAATCCAGCTGCTAAAAAAAAAGAAGAAAAAAAGCATGACAACATGCTCAAGTTTGCAGTAAAAGGCAGACATGCAAAGCAGCATTAATCATGTAGTTGTTTTTCGGCTGTTTTTCAGCCACACATCTCCAAAAACTAGGTCACGTCTCCCCCCGGCCTTTCTGCTTGCCATTCAACCAGATCGTATGCCGGAGCCCGATATACGAAGAATGATGTCTGCATCGGACTCGGAGGGGGGGAGGGGGGGTTTAAATCTCCTTCACTTTTCCTTGTCAGTGACCCAGTTTTTTTTTAACATTTATTTATATTGAGGGAAGTTTTTCTGGGCATGTTTGCTCTCTCTCTCTCTCTCTCTCTCTCTCTGTCTCTCGCCCTCTCAGAAACACCTACTTCATATTCATGATTTTACACACATTCACACCTGGGAGCTGCAGAGTACGAGCACAGTCTCCACTTGAGCGGTTTCTCTCTACATGCCTTTTTGCAGCTTGAGTTTTTATGTTTTTATTATTTTTATTTTTATGTTCAGCCTTTCATAACTTCTTACCATGAATAAGCCGCTACGTTTTGCCTGATACGCATGCTATGCAGTCTCATGCCATTTAACAGCTCCAGTGAAGCAGTTTTGGAGGTTAAGTGCCTTGCTCAAGGGCATTCAACCAGATGAGCCAGACTCTCAGTCCAAGAAAGCCTCTGGCTCAGAATCCAGCCCACTTAACCTCTAAGCCTCCGCGGTCCTCGGCATTGATATTTAAATTTTTGGGGCTCTCATGGAATCTTAAAGATTCTTCCGTTTCGGGCTAATTTCCTCAATTTGATTACGTGATTGTGAACGTGAACGGAGGGCAGAGATTGTAGCTCCGCTAGAGGCCAAAATAAAAAAAAAATCACATCTGTTCAAACGGCGACGCACAGTCGGTGAAATCCTAATTGAAGTGGGAACAAAGCTTAATTGCGTGACCTTTGAGCGAAGCCTTGGCAATCAGCCTGCCCTTGGCGTGGAGGGGAGCGCCGTCGCATCGTTCAGGCCAGGAGGCTTTGTGATGAGCAGGCTGCGTTCAGGAATCTCAAAAGGACTCGTTCGCCGCCTCTCGTTCTCGGCGCCGACGCCTTTTCAGAGCATCGGCAATTGCGAAGCTGCTAAATAGCTCCGGATGTGATATTTCACATCTGAGACGAGAGAAGAGGGACCGTGTAAAGAGCGAGAGGAAATCCTTTTCACGTTCCCATCAAGTCCTTTTATGTGTGATGTGAGGAAAGTGTCGAGGCGTTAAAGGCTGTCGATTTCAGTTTAGCGAGAGATGATGTTTCTGCAACGGTGACGCCTTTTACGCCTCTTCCAGCCGCGTGGCGAGCGCCCTGAGAGGTCCTCGCTCTGATCTGAACTACGTCTGACTCTGGAGATGGAGGAGAAAGCCTTTTGAATTGCACCTGAGAGGCAGCTGTATGACATCACAGCTGTGTTGTTGTGAAGTTTGCATACATATAAATAAGGTTAGGATGTTGTTGATTTTCTGTATTCTTTATTTTGACATAATTCTGCATGCTTATCAAGATTTGTATTTTAAAGATCCCACGTCACTCATTCACTTGTATATAGTGGACGTTTGGCCAATTTCTGCTCGTTACATGCATGGTGGCTTTTCAAAATAAACTTCCTCCTTCACAGGAAGTTAGGTTAATGAAAGAAAACCCCCTAGTGAGGTTTAGTAAAAGAGTGTGGTTGACGTTAACGTTATTTTTTTACCGCACAGGACCAGCTGGACTGGACGTTCATGTGTTGGTTTGAGCCCATCCACCTTCCCTGGCTCCTCCCTCTCGCTATTTATACTACGTCAGCTCTAATAATGAAGCGGTTGGCTTTCACGTTGGAGTTAGTTCAAATCACGAAGTATCGCGTTCTCACTCCGAAGGCTTCCCAGCTGTGACGCTCTACGTAAACCCTTTAACGTCACATTACACGCATTGTGTCTTTTCAAAATAAACGTCCTGTTTCACAAGAAAGGTTTAGTTAATGAAAACCACTTAGTGAGGTTTAGGAAAAGAGCGAGGTTGACGAACGAGTCCTATGACAGGCGAAGAGTCTCCTGAACCAACGTTGCGTTTTGTTTGACCTTGTTCTGGAAAAAAGTTGCGTTTTGTTTGACCTTGTTCTGGAAAAAGGGGCGAATGTTCGGGTTGCAAAGGGAGTAGCATGTTATCATGGATATTTACTGTAAAAACACCTGCTCCGTGTGCTAATCCTGCCTTGCTTATTTTCCTGGGCAGTTTCTTGGCTGATTCGGGACATTCTGTCCGTGCGTATTTATCTTCCAGATAGTCTGACGGTACCATTCTTCCTTCTACGTCTTTATTTTTCCGTGTTTTGTCAGGAAAAACCGCCCTTTTGTTTCTTTTCTCTCTTGTTCTTCTCCCATCCTCCTCCTCCTCCTCCGTGTCCCTCTCTTATTATAATATTTTCTCTTCCCCTTGAGTTTTCATCCCACTTCATCCCGCCCATCTGTTAAAAATATATATTTGCCTTTATATTCGCTAAGCTCTCCTCCCTCTCTCCGTCTCTCTGTGAGAGGAGAAATAAATAAAGAGGCAGGCGGCCATCTTTCTTCACCTGTGGCCCCTGATAAAGGAAAACATGGGGAAACGTTGGCGTAGTAAACAACCGTGAAGGAGATGGTTGAGTGCAGTGAGAACCTTCAGAATCCCGCGCATATAGTGTTTTTATGTATTTATATTTATCTCTTTATACCTTTTTTTTGGGAGCTTTTATATTAATGTCAGATTCTTTGGCCCGCTAAGAATGTAGATCGGGATGAATGTCATGGTATTATTGGTTGATACTGGCTCACGTATATACTGTATATTATTAAATAGGTTCACAATATGTGATGTAAAAAGGTTAGAAGGCCACTTTTCATTTCATCTCAACCTTAGCAGCTCTTTTTGCTCTTTTGTTGCGATATAATAATAATCACCATATAAGTTGAAGTCATATTGATGGTTAATGTTGAACGGTAATTGTTCTGGGTGTAATAGAAGCAGGTCGTTGCCGAGGACGGCTCCATGTCACTTTATTTAGTTCGTCCTCCTGCAGGAGAGAGTCCAGGTCCTCGTTCCCTGCCGCCTCCGTGAAAACAATTCAAGTGTTCTTTTGAGCAAAATGATGCATCTCACCAGACGGGGAGCTACGTGTGCATTCCTAATGTATTCCTTGGATTAAGGCCATCATTGATTGAATTCATTACATTTGCGTTGCTACTGCGGTGGCGAATTCCTGCTTGTAAGCCAGAGAGAGAGAGAGTGTTTCTTGCTGAAATCACTGAGTCACTCCTCTCTCTCCTTCCTCGCTTTTTCTCACTCTTAAACCCACTCAACATTCTCTCTCCTACACACACACACACACACACACACACACACACACACACACACACAGACTCTTCTCCCCGAGTCCAAGCAGCCAATCATTAGAGCCCGTCCCTGTGCTGTGATGTGGCTGCTAAAATTAGCCTCCTCTCTGTGAGCCGACATCTGCCATGACGCACTGTGGAGAGCCAGGTAGCCATGATGAAGAGAAAATACTCCTTTCTCTGCTCCTCCTCCTGTTTGCTCCTCGCTCACCTCCTCACTTCTCCTCCCTTTCCCTTCCTGTCTCTCTTTCAATTGTGCCTCTGGCTCTCTTGTTTGATTGCTTTCACTTTTACCTCAGAGTTCCTGCTCTCCTTCTCTGTCTTTTATATCGGTTAAACGTTGTACACTGTTGGTTCTGCTTCTGAGGGACGATTAGAAAGTCCTTTAAAATTCACTCCTTAAAGGTGATTTTTTGCTAGCAGCATTATTACATATAAAGGCAATGCAAAGATGCAATTACAAGCACATGTGAATGGTGCCAATTCACTTCTAGGGAGGAAAACAGCTGCATGTGTGAAAGGTAAAAAAGCTGCAATGTGCTGCCGTTGACTCGGACTTAACTCCGACTTTCAGCCTGCGTGTGGTTAGTTTAGTAATGAAGTATAATTCACATTCCTGCAGTAGTTTTCATAGTATTTGAGCTCTTAGAAGTGTCATTAAAACTACAGTCGTGGTAGTTTTAGGTCAGAACTGCAGTGCCCTTGTTTTTCACTGTGATTATTAATGCCTGTCAGGCTGTCAGCCCCCAACCAGCACACACACACGCACACGCACACACACACACACACACACACACACACACACACTCCCTGCCCTCCTGCTCATGTCATCAGTCCAGATCCAGATTGGACTTAATGAGAGCGCTGCTTGCATACAGCCCATAACTTAACATAGCACACTGACCTACTGACAGACTGAGAGACTGGCCAGGCCAGTGTGTGTGTGTGTGTGTGTGCGTGTGTGTGTGTGTGTGTGTGTGTGTGTGTGTGTGTGTGTGTGTGTGCGTGTGTGTGTGTGTGTGTGTGTGTGTTTGTCTCTGTGTGTGTGTGTGTGTGTGTGTGTGTGTGTGTGTGTGCAGAGCTGTGTTTGACCTTGTGTTTGTTTAATTATGTTCGATTTAAATGTATTCAAACAGCCCAAAATCAGTTTTTTATCATTAATTCAGTATAACATCCTCTGTTCTCCATCAGATTAGAAGAAGGACTTAAATAAACAGGAATAAGGATGCACACAAGTGCAACTGTACAGAATAAACAACAACACAATGAAGAAACAAAGTCCATCCATGTGACAGAACCGATGCATGGAATCAGAGCGGTAATAAGACAAGGACAGTAAACGGCAGAAATAGAAGAAAATGATGACTGCTAATGATAACAGCAGCCGTGGATATAATAGATGGGTAATAATGATCATAAAGGGAGAAATATTTGCATGGCAATAGTAGAAATATGTGTTTTCCTGTTGAACCGTGTTTCTGTGGCGCTCCCTCTGAGTGAAGGGTCACCGATCACTCCGCACCGCGTGATTGGATGGAAACCAAACCGATGGCGTACATTTTTTTTTAAAGTAAACCCGCGATATTAAAATGCAAATGAGGGCAAACGTTTGCAGCGTGACAGCCTGTCACGTTTGTGGAGGCAGCAGAAGCTCTCGACGGACGGAAACAGAGTCCTGATTTCTGCTGAGTCATGGTCTGGAGAGGAAGTTCCTCATTTGAGTTTTAGGATTCCCACTTTTCTTTTTCTTTTTTCAACCAGAAGCTGCACAGAAGAAAGTCTAAACGTCTCTAGTTAATTGTAGAAATGAAACATTTTCAGCAGAATAATATAAATTGTGAATGGAGGTTAATTTGTTACGCATGGCTTGAGTTTGAATGTATTTGCGTCTTTGCATTGACTTTGCATAGCAGCACCAGAAAGACCTTTGCTTGGTGTTTGGTGTGAACGTACCTTAATAACGAGCTCATCGGTTGTCATGGTGATGATTGATTGTGTTTACATGGGAATCCTGTGCATGTAAAAAAATTTGCACGTTTCTTTTTTCCCGTCTTATCTGTTGGAAAAGTTTTCTGCAGGGGGCGGGGCATCCACTCAATGATCATTTGCAAATGAGTTGGAGAGCTGAGTGGAAATGTGCAAAATTAAATCCCATGTTGCTCAGAAGAGCGTTATTAAAGTTGATCGATGTGGTAAAAATCTAATGAATAAATCATGTGATGAATGAGGGGAAAAAGAATAAATGCACTCTGGCAGAGTTTGGTGGCGGCAGGAAGTGATTTAGTTTAACGAAGCGCGGGGATCGTTGGACGAGAGAAGCCACGCCCACAAGATGGAGGGAGAGAGAGAACATAAAACTGCAGGAGCTTGTAATAGTGTTTCCTACACATTAATTAGCTGCAGTCGTTCCTGTATAAACACACAGTAATAAAACTGATATACTGAGATCCTGTCCTCGTTCCTCCTCCTCCTCCTCCTCCTCCTCCTCCTCCTCCTCCTCTCTTATCTACAACACTATTCTCTTCTAATGTTTCATTTGCTTTTTCTCCCCTTTTCTCTAACCTCACGTCTTATCTCCTTCTCTGCCCTTGCATTTCATAACCTTTTCTCCTTTCCTCCTTCTCTCCTCCTCCTTTTCCTTCCGTTTATGGCCCTCTCCTCCTTTTCATCTATTTTCTCTCCTCTCTTCCTTCTTATCTCTTCTCCTCCCTTTTACTTGTAATCATATTTGTTCTCCCTTTTCTTCTCTGTTCTCTCTTCCCCCTCTCCTTATTGTCTTCATCCTTCCTCTCCTCCTTCTTCCTTCCTTCTTCTCTCCTCCATGTCTCTCATCCTCCTTTTCCATCCTTTGCCAGCCCCTCTCCTCTTTTTTTCATCTCTTTTCTCCCCTCCTTGTTATCTCTTCTCCATTTTACCTCTCGTAATCATATTTTGTCTTCCTTTTCTCCTCTCCTCCCTTATCTTCATCTTTCCTTCCTTCTTTCTCCTCCTTGTCTCTCATCTCTTCCTTGTTCCCCTCCTCCCTTTTCATCTCTTTTCTCCCCTTCTCCCTTTGCCTCTCCCTTTCTTTACTCCTGGTCCACCTTTTCCCTCTTTATTACTTTATCTTCTCTCCTCTTTACTTCCCTTAACTTTCTCCTTTCTCCTCTCCTCTCCTCCTCTGCTCCTCACTGCTGAGGAATGTGAAGAGAAAGTGAGATAATGGAGGAGGAAGGGGAGAAGGAAAAGGAAAAAGAGAGAGAAAGATTAAGGAGGAGTGGATCGCCCTCTGTCTCTGTCTGTCCTCTCGCAGTGCTGAAGGGGAAGGGAGATTCATTATGGCCTTGGCTCACACACATTATTTAACACACACACACACACACACTCTCACACACACACACACACACACACACACACACACACACACACACACACACACACACACACACACACACACACACACACACACTTCATTGCATTATGTATTTGTGCTGGCAGACAGTGGAGGCACCCAAGCAGCAGAAGCAAGGATGCTGCTTTTTAATGTGTATGGCCTTTTCATATACTGCTCTGTGACTGACACACACACACACACACACACACACACACACACACACACACACACACACACACACACACACACACACACACATCATGCCAGCACATTACAACAGTGGTGTAGAGGCTACAGAGTCCAGTGTGAGTCAGTGTTTTCTGTTTAACTGGCAGATCAACACACTTCACTCACTGCCGCTTTTTGATCGTAACTCGTTGACATTTGACCTCTGAAGTGTAAACTAACTCATCATGGCTTTATATTTGTGTAGACATAATAAACATTATTGAGCTTCAGAGCTGATCTTAATACAGATGTGCTGCCTTACATAATCCACTTACTTTATTTACTTTAATAATCCTGTTCCTTTATATGTAAAAACCAAAATCTTTAAATTCCCCATCGGTGGTTTTAAATCTCGTACATCTGCGATCTTTCACCCTCCCAAACCGCCCCGCATTCTTTCAGAGAGACACTTTGCATTTGAAAAAGTTTTAACACAGATGTGTTCGTGCACGCTGAGTTTCATCAGCTCAGGTGTCACACGCTATCTGTTGATAATTAAAATGATATTACCGGTAAATAATGAGAATATTAGAAGTAATCATGAGCCCATCGGTGATGAAGGTCACATGCTTTGTAGGGCAGAACATCCTTTTAAATTACCAGCACCTATCATATCATTTATGACGTATCATAGATGGTTTTATTGCTGGGTCCTCGTCCTCCACCTGTTTGACTGTTTTGCCTCCCAGCTGTGTTGGCCCGCTCGTCCTCCATCTGCTTTACTTTGGTGTGCGTGGGTTCGACTCCCAGCTCTCCCCCCCCCCCCCCCCCCGTTTCTTGGGCCGCCTGCTTCTTCAACTTCCTGTCCAGAGCTTTTGGTTTGCCTGCCGACCTTTCCCCTCTGCTCTCTCAGCTGAGGACGTGACATCACAATGTGACCGTCATAGTAGGGAGATCGTACCAGGTGGGGACAATGGGTGAAACCATATAAGCTGGTTGCCCGAGTGAGGAACAGGAAAAGAAGATTTATCTGAAAAGACTGAATACACCGAACTTTAGTTGAAAAACAACACTTTACTATTTTTAATTGCCTCCAAAGTTCCAAGAGAAAAGCTCTTTTCAGCAGTTTTTTTGTTTTGTTTTTGTTTTTCCGTAGACTTTAAAAGTGGGAGGAGCTTCACAAAGAAACCCCTGGTTCCTTCTTTCCTCATAGACAAATGTGGAAAGACTTCTGTCATTTGAATCTCATTTACATCTTTGGAAGGAACCAGTGGGCTTGGAGCAGAGAAGGAAATATAGAAATATGCTCCATTTGAATAATATTGGTATTCCAGTAGGAGGTGGGTGATAAAATATTCCAAACCAGCTCCTCTGGATCGGCTGTAAACTTCATTCTCGGTGACATCGCCGCCCGTAGGCCTTCTAATTGCCCGAGATCCACTTTAAAGTAAAATGTGTTGGTTCAAACGTCTTGTAAGGGGAGAGAAACAGAATGAACATGTCAGCAGGGAGAGAATACTCCCAAGTTGTTTTGATAATTAATATTAATGATCAAATATATATTAATATTTATCAGGCGATTACATATCAGTAAAGTGATCAGTGTATTTCACCTTGGAAGGATTTTATTTGGTTCAGTAATTTGCCGTAAACCGTCCACACACACACACACACACACACACACACACACACACACACACACACACACACACACACACAGACACACACACACACACACACACACACACACACACACACACACACACACACACACACACACACACACACACACACACACACACATCTGTCCTTGTCTTTCATCTCTCTTTCCACTTAAATTAATATCTCTCCATGTTCTCTCTTTCTCTCTTCTCTCCTCTCCTCCTCTCACCTCCTTTCCTCTCCTCTCCCTTCCCCTCCTCCCCTCCCCTCCCCTCCTCTCCTCATCTCTTCTCCTCTCCTCCTCTCATCTCCTCTCATCTCCTCCTCTCCCCTCCCCAACTCTCACCTCCTTTCCTCTCCTCTCCCTTCCCCTCCTCCCCTCCCCTCTCCTCCTCTCCTCATCTGTTCTCCTCTCCTCCTCTCATCTCCTCTCATCTCCTCCTCTCCCCTCCCCTCCTCCCCTCCTCTCCTCCTTTCCCCTCCTCTCCTTTCCTCTCCTCCTCTCATCTTCCTTAAGCCTCTTCTCTGATTGGTTGGTTGGGTGGAAACATCTCAGCATCTCCTGGAACATTTCATGTAATTAGTACATCATTATTATTATTAAGTTATTGTACTGTATCTGGTGACAACATAAAACAGTGATGCACGGATACGTTTGTCATATTTATATAGATTTATATATTTATATAGTGGAAATGTTTAAATGATGGCCGTCGTCAAACAAATCTTCTATCGTGATATGGAAAAGCAATCGAGAGGCTTTTCTGTATAATCCTTTATTTGCTGCTTTCCAACTCGTGGTTTTCTTCACTTTCTCTTTTTCTGGAAGGTAAAACAATCCACGGGGGGGGGGGGTTAATGGAGAGGGGAGCGAGGGAGGAGGAGAGGAGCTAATAAAGTGGGGATAAGGAGGCTTAGAAAGTAATGATAAAATGTAGAGTGAAGTCGTATGGTTGACTTGGCACTGCTGTGTGTGTGTGTGTGTGTGTGTGTGTGTGTGTGTGTGTGTGTGTGTGTGTGTGTGTGTGTGTGTGTGTGTGTGTGTGTGTGTGTGTGTGTGTGTGTGTGTGTGTGTGTGTGTGTGTGTGTGTGTGTGTGTGTGTGTGTGTGTGTTCTTGGCTGATGTCCTTGACTATATGACTGATAATATCAATGCTTCAGGTCCCTGTTAGAGCAGACAGAGAGAGAAACTGTGTGTGTGTGTGTGTGTGTGTGTGATGTGTGTGTGTGTGATGTGTGTGTGTGTGTGTGTGTGTTCACATTACGTGTGAGAATGATTGGGTCTGCTTGAATACATGCACTCCCTCGGGTCTTGGAAAAACACTGCATCACACACAAACGTACCTCGTTCGTTTTTGCACAGTCCTCCTGTGCCTCTCTGCCTGTCTGTCTGCCTGTCTGTCTGCCTGTTCATCGTCCATTGCATCACTTCTTTCTTCCGACGTTTGTTTCAGAGACGGAAGTGATAAAAAAAAGGGGCGGGGCATGAGGTGAATCTAGTTGGCGTTAACCTTTTAAAGGCCTCCAGGTTAATTTGCTTCATGGTTACCGTGACGACGGCATTTCATCTTATCTTCCTGCCTACTTTCCTCCTTCCTACTTCCTTCTCACCTGTTATCAGTCGCTGCTTCTCATTGAAACGTCATCTTAGTCCCTCCCATGTACGACGCGGGGAATCATCTCATGGAAAGATGCAGGTGTGGGGAATGAGGAGACCACCCGCCGGGTCTCCCACCAGGAAGGACATGTGAGGATTGAGGAAACGTGTTTGCAATGAAATGAGACGTCCTTCTCTCTCTCTCGTATGTAACTTTGCACCCGAAACGCCACAAGATGACAAGAAAAAGTCAGGAGATCTGCAGTGAATGAAAAACAACCATCGGCTACAGAGGCTGAGATGACTTATAGTCCCAGCGAGCCAAAGATCCAGTCAACGCTGCAAAAAATGAGGGATTAAGGGGCTTACTAGACAAATGATACTCAACGCCTTCACGCATCTGTTGTTCGTATTCTTCACCTGCTCCGATGTCACGCTGACGGCGAGATGCCTAAACAGCATGCATCAGTTTGAGGCCTCGGATTTATGTTGGGGCTGAACTATTGTTTTAGAAGTGATGATTTCGCTGCATCGTCCATCTTCACCTGTATGTTTGCACCACATCCTTTAATGTTTATATCCATATCTTCATATCTATACAATAATTTGTACACCTTTAGGAAGCCCTTTAGTATGTATTTTTATTCACTTTGTGAAGAGAATCTGCAGAATATGAATTTCATGTTTCTACTGTGTGAATGACAATAAAAATCTTGAGTCTTGAATCTTCTGAAGATGAGGATTTGTGTGTCTTTGGCTGTTTTCTGACCTCTCTCTCGTCTTCCCTGCAGGTGTTTCGTACCGACTTCATCACGGCCATGAAGCTCCCGGACTCGGCCCAGCTCGGCCCGGACGACTTCTACGTGCTCTCGGACCCGTGGAGACAAGAGTGGGAGAAGGGCGTGCAGGTCCCCGCCAGCCTGGAGGCCATACCGGAGCCCGTGGTCAGGTAGGACGCTCCCACCATCCTGTCTTGTTTATCTGTTTCCACGGCGATCGGCGACCGCTTCGACCTCTGGCTGCAGAGACGCTATGTCGTCATCTAAACACACTGGCGGAGTTCCCACGGTCACAGAGATCTGGGGACAGGTCGGAGATTTGAACTTTTGTTTGCCATGACTAATAGTTGTTTTGGAAACTCGCCAGATTGTCAATAAGCTCTCGGAAGTTTGAGCTCCTAGTTGACACAACCTTGACCGCTATTCGTAGCTTTCCTCTCCTCCCGAAGCAATTTAGAACAAAATGAGCGTCGCCGAGATAACAGCAGGAAGAGTGTTTCTGTTGTGTGAAAGACACACGCAGCTGTCTCACATTCCTCAACATTTTTGGAAATGTTTAGCAGAATAGTTGGCATTGAATTTACAATAAAAACCAACAACAGTGTGGGAACTCTTTCCATAGTTTAACTGTATGTCAATACGAGTATCAGTGTTCTATAGAAACCTACAAGAGGAGACCCTCGGCTCTCCTCTCGCTCACTAACACACACACACACACACACACACACACACACACACACACACACACACACACACACACACACACACAGAAGCAAGCTGGTAGGCAGATGTGTGCATGCACTTCGACCCACTTATATTCACTCGTACTGTAGATTATTCTGAGCTCTCTCTCCCTCTCTCTCTCCCCCAGTACTCTGTAGTACTACTGCAGCTGCCTCACATACCCATGTGGTTTGTTTGGCGCTCTAGGAACTAATGAAAATGCTCAGACTGCCTGGTAATGCCTGTTCAACAGACATATCATACTGGGAGGTCACACACACACACACACAGACACACAGACACACACACACACACACACACACACACACACACACACACAGACACACACACACACACACACACACACACACACACACACACACACACACACACACACACACACACACACACACATTCCTTTTGGCAAGCTATCCAATCATGTGAGATTTGGTCAAATGTTCTTATACATGATATATTTTTTTCCTGCTTTGAGATAAAAACCAGATTTGGATCCAAACAAAAAAGACAAATAAACATAAAAGTAAAAGGATTTTGACAGATTTGGTCGCATGTTTAACAAAAAAGCTGAGCGTTGATGCGTTGAAAATGAAAATGAATGTTTTCCACTCTAGATCTGAGGTTAAGGCCTTGTTAAAGTAAAAACAATATGTTCCTTTTAGTCAGTAAATTTTAAATTACATTAAAAAAACATATTTTTTATATATTTTTGAGGGTCATAAAAGCCGGTTCGTGTTCGTCTCATAAAAACTGAAAACTGTTTTGCCGCACTTAATGGTAACTCGGACGGCACACGAAAAAGAAAGGATCCAATAACATGGTATAAACACTTTGAAATAAAGCAAACACAATCTTAATCAAATCTGCCGCGGCCGTATTAAATAGCATGCTGGAGGAAACTCGAGAAGCTGAAATGACTTTCTGACTATCGTGTGAAAAGCCTTGCATGAGCAGTTTTACTTGCAAAGAGGAAAATCCGAAAAACAGGTCGGAAAAAGTGAAGGGAACCCAAATTCTGGTTGTTATTTATTCTCTTTTTGGTGCCAAAATCTCGTTTATTCTATCTCTATGGATGGAACCTATGGACCTTATGAATTGGTGTCATTTTCAAGATGTCGACCTGAAAAATCCCGAACCTTAGGCTTCAAATCGGCGCCCACAAAACCTCCGGGTGACATCACAGTGACTCCATTCCCATCTTGTATCCAGTTAATGGCAACGACAGAAGAATGGATGACTCCCGCCGAGTCTTAACGAGCTCACAAGACAAAGTTCATCAATAACAGAGATGAAAATACAAAAGAAAATCTGGATCCTCTTTAGGATTCCCGAGATTTCAAAAGGATGAATGTGTCGCCTTCGCTGTTTACATTGTCTAATAGGTTAATATCTATCACACACACACACACACACACACACACACACACACACACACACACACACACACACACACACACACACACACACACACACACACAGCAAGAAGCTAACAGATTGAGCCTGAAGGCGGAGAGATAGATGAGCAGATTGAGAGAGAGAGAGCAATGGCAGAGATAGATAAGGCTCGATGGATGAATGGAGGCTAATATATTATCTTACATGCGATGGGATGATGAAGCGATACACAGTGACACTGAACCGGAGCGGTGATGGATAGATGGGGAGATAGAGGAGAAGAGTGGAAGTGTGACTGAGTCTCTGACAGGGATTTGTTCATCCTTTTTTTCCCCTCCTCTTCTTCTCTCTTTCCTCCTCCTTTCCTCACTCCTCTTCCTCGGTTTGACTCGTACGAGTCCCTGTGATCGGGGGGAGAAAACCCTGATTCCCCACACAGGAAGTGGTGGCTAAAATACAAAATAAAACCAAATATCAAAGCTTGATATACTTGATTCAGTATTCACATTATGCTGCCTCACTTCTGCTCTTTAATCGGTTCTTCGGGTTAAGCGCTAGTAGCTTATGATGATTATTATTATTAAGTAACCAAAACTGTAACATAAATCAACAAATGGGTAGTATTTGCATAAAATAATCACATATTGTGAAGTAGTTTTTGACAAATGTACTTATTGTTTTGACAGATGTACTTATTTTTTTTGACAAATGTACTTATTGTAAGTCGCTTTGGACAAAAGGTCTGCTAAATGCCCTAAATGTAAATGTAAATAGAGGATGATGAAGTCGGTGGCACCGAGCAAAGTAATTGGACTTCTGTTTGAAAACTGAATTAAGATTACAAAATGAAGAAAGAAATCAGAACTACAGGAATATCATAAAACGTGTCGCTTGAAAACATTTACTTTTGTCAAAAGTGTTAAAAAGTGACACAACACTCCGCTTAAAACATTCATTCATTCATTCAAACAGCCATTCATTCGGGGGTGGAGTCGTGGAAAAGTCTCCTTTGGGGCAGAAACAGTCTGGATATCCGCTGTCCACGTAGAAGACTGTTGTGACGTATAATCAGAGCGGTGATCTAATATCAGCCATCAGTTTGATGCCGCTCTCATGTGTGTTATCATAAGGCCTGTTAGCTTAGCTTAGCTTAGCACAAAACCCTGGATCAGCTCTGATGTGAGGTCACATGGTGCAGGTTCTTTCTGGTTGTATTGTACTATTTATTTTTGTTTTAAATGTCCTGAGGTCAAACTAATATAGAGTAAAGTATATATCTTGGCTGTTTCTTCTCGCTTTCTCCATTCATGTCATGTTTCTCTCTTTTCTAGTTATTTTTGTCCCGATCCAACACTCCCCCCCCCTCCTGTCTGTCTGTCTGTCTCTCTGGTCTATGTCTTCTTCCCTGGCTTCCCTCCTTCCACTCCCACCTTCCACTCTTACTTTTGCTCTAGTTGAGCCGGAGGCACAGACACATTTTTCTTTTTCTTTTTCTTTTTCTATTTTTTTTTTTTTTATGAATAATGACATCATCTCCAAAAATTGTTGGAGAGGAAAAAGGCTGCGGGCCATGTCTGGCTTTGACATCACTCCTCTTCCACATTTCTCTCTCTCTCTCTCTCTCTCTCTCTCTCTCTCTCTCTCTCTCTCTCTGGAACAATTTGGCAGCAGTGGTGTGATTTTGGGTAAAAGTGTTGCGGCGCTTGGTGAAGAGGTCGTTAAGGTAGATTCCTCTCGGTCTTCCCGTCCTGGTCCTTAACTTTCTATCCCTCATGTCTCTCCCTCGCTCTCCCACTCTCTCCTTCATAACTGTCCCTCCTGTCCTTCTGTCCTCCCCCCTCCCTCTCTCCTCCTCTCTCCCTCGCCATGGTTTTGTTGGGGCTGAGTGGAAGTAATTAGCCGTTGCGTAACACCGGCTATGTGCAGACAGTGAATGGGGCTTTGGCAGCGACTCGACAGCCTCGGTCCCCAATGACAACGCCGAGCCGGGGAGGGAAATAATTACACACACACACGACAAGATCTGTGCCTTTTCACAAAATGAAAGAAATGAGATAGTGGTGATTTTATTTATTGCTTCGTTTTTTTTCTGGTGGCCGAGTCGGAGAATGCAAACCCGTTGTTTTGTGGTTTGGCTGAACGTGTCGGCTTTCCGAACGCCGTGTAACGCTACGGGACGTCGCATGGAGGGACTCCTTTATTTTTTTAGTTTATGTACTGCTCGACAAAAAGATTTGTGAAGATTCACCTCTTTTTTTTTCTTTTTTTCTTGTTCAGCATACAAATGTTTTACAAGCTCGTAATGTTCAAAAGTATTTGATTTATTGTTCTAAAGTTGAAGAATCCAGGGTACTTGTGGGATGTAAAGCTTGGAGCCCAGTTGAGATCGCAGGACAATTGCATAAGTGGAGTGTTCCCGGTGGTGGAGTATCTGCAGGTCAGGTTTCAGATGTAAAACTTGGGTCAGGAGGGCATGGGTTCTATGTAAAACCCTTCGGTCCAGAGGGGATGGACCATATGAACACAGACAGAGATACTCTTGCTTGATAAGGAGAACACATTCATGTTCTCGTGATCCGGTCAACACGTCTGATTTGGCTTTGCTTGTTCAAAGACAGCACCGAAGAAGTGGATGTCGCCAACTTGGCTTTTTGGAACGAGAAGTGACATGAAAGGTGTGGAGCTAAGTATATTTTAACAAAAACCCTGAATTAAACATTTTTAAGAAACAAAAAAATGAAAAAAAAAACACACTTTTGTATTCATCCTGTCAATCACAAGGTAGCTCCGCCCTAAATCATCCCCTGCTTTATGGCCTATTTGACTCTAAATGAACCATAATTTACTAAATGAACATCATGCTGGATTGAAGAAGACTTGGAACTAGAGATTGAGACCATAAACTCATGTTTATGATGTTTGCTGAGGTAATAAATCAAGTGGGAAGTGGGGTAATTTTCTCTTCTCTTTGCAACCAGAGTCGTCGCCCCCTGCTGGTCATTAGAAATAATGCAATTTCAAGGCACTTTAGCTATGGCTTCACTTTTCAGACCTGGAGGTTATTTTTGGGGGAGGTTTGGTCATTAATAGCCTACATATTTGTCTCAATATTCACAAAATGAGAAGTAAAACAAAAGAAAAGACAGAAATTCAATCCAGCCTGTTCTGGCAGAGTAACAAAAAGAAGGTGCTGGTTTACATCCCAGCAATAAATGCATAGAGAAACTCCCCCAAACGCAGCTGAAAGTCAGGGAGCAGATCTGATCCAAAGTCAGTTTAGAGTAATAACCTGCTTGTTTTATGTCGAAACGACAGCTGCCAAATACTAAAGACATTTCAACGCCGCAGTAATGTTGAAGCGGTGGTGCTGCTGGAAGAGGGGAAAAAAAACATTCAGTGTGTGGTTTGAGATTTTCTTTGTAACCCGTTAAAAGCCGTGTTCTTGGCAGGTTCAGACGAGATAAAAAAAAAAAAGATAATGGCCCTGGAACTTCCCCAGTGAAGGTGACGGAGCATTCAGGTGCAGTAACAACCGGCCAAAAGCATTTAAATGGATGGAATTCCTGGAACATCGTATGTAAAATCTTGGGGTTGTTATTCATTAAACAGGCAGTTTCTGTTGATAAATCTGTGACACACACACACACGCACACACACACACACACACACACACACACACACACACACACACACACACACACACACACAGATAATGGATTGAAGCCAGCCTGAGCGCAGTAATATATAGAGAAGGATGAATAGGTGGATAGTGAAGACGGAGG
This sequence comes from Eutrigla gurnardus, assembly GCF_963514095.1. NCBI lineage: Eukaryota > Metazoa > Chordata > Actinopteri > Perciformes > Triglidae > Eutrigla > Eutrigla gurnardus. Next base: position 17,253,058 of record NC_139938.1, read on the forward strand.
ACAGTCCTAAATGTCACGTATTGCAAAGCTTTGCTGTATTTAAAGCTGAGAATAGGATGCCTCCACATTTCCAGCTCAAAGTCACAATTCAAATCTGTGTGTGCAAGAACATTTAAAGATTCACAAGTCTCTCAAGTTGCTGCCGGGGGGGGCGGGGGAGAGAGAGAGTCAGAAGACCTGCAGTAAACCTGACATTTATTTCTGCTCCTCCATGCATCTGATAGAGAGGAATGGCCGGCTAAAGGCCACGACAGAAGCACTGCTGAAGTGCGTCGACGAGAAAGTGAAACAGATTAGGAAAGCAGCGAGGAAGGGAAAGAGAAGTGGTTTTAGATGAGTGAGAAAAGAAGAGGAAAAAGA
>NC_139938.1:17253617-17296117 GCF_963514095.1 Eutrigla gurnardus
TTATATCTCCGTGTGCCACAGACCTCCAAAACAGCTCATTTTATTTTCCCTGCTGCCATTAACACTCATCACAGCAGCACGTTTGCTTTGATTTGCAGCTTTTAATAATCCCTAAAATGCACTGTTTACCCTTGCTTGTGCAATGTTTCCTAAAAAAACAAAAGTTTATATCTGTGTCCTGTTTTTAAAAAGATGTATGTCGTTAGCTGTTGAAAGTTAGAAAGTATTTGGAGGACTTTTCATGGGATTTATTGATAATAATAATAATAATGACGATGATCATGATGATGATGATAATAATAATAATAATGGTAATAATGATGATAATAATAGTAATAATAATGATAATGATAATGATAATGATAATAATAATAATAATAATAATAATAATAATAATAATAATAGTAAAAATTGCAGAATAACACCCGCCTCATCCTTTGATTATACAATGAAGTGGCCCACTGGCGTAATAAGACACCGATGCTTTTATTGTTACGTAACCGAGGCAACCAGCTAAGTGTTTCCAGTATGAAACCTATTCTCCCTGAATATGTGTCTCTCGTGGGTCTTTGTCTCTCTTCACTCTCCTTTCTCTCCCCTCGCCACTCGACCGGTTAGTCCGGTATCACATATCGGCCCCGTTACCGAGCCGAAACCGCCTCTTTGTCCTCGCAGAAAAGAGATTAGATATTATATTATTATATGGGATTTTATTTACAATTACACATTCGCTGGCATTGATCCTGCACTGGTGCAAACAGAAATGGATCAGAGCTGTTCTTATTAGATTAATGGATGTGATGTCAGCAGAGAAAATATCCAGAAGTTCATATTCTCATATGCAGGTGATTTTCTTGTCCACAGGGAGGTTTGAACGCTTTTCACTATGAAACAAAGATCTAACAAGGAAGAAGTAGAAGGTAGAAGTGGACCGGATTGAATGAGGAGGGAGAACAAACTAATGAATTGGACGGAGGGGAGATACGGCGAGGAGGAACAATGGGTTATTAGAATTATGAATTAATTTCACTGTTTATGGTGTAGACAGATGTTTTATTGTGAAATATTGTATAATTAACTCCAATTTACATATTTGTGGCCTGATAGAATAACTGCCACACTGATTTAGCTTTTTATTATAACAGCAGTCAAAATCGACATTTGTGTGCGACAGTTAAAATTATTCATTAGATTTTTTTTCTTTTCATTTGAAATTGTAACTGTGCTAACAACACACATGGAATGCCATCGCGTGAAGATCACTGAGTGAAATTGCGGCAGCTGTTGTGATGATGATGGCGGTAGTGATGATGGTAATGAGGAGGATAATGATAATGATGAGGAGGAAGAGGAGGATGATGTTCACAGTGCTGCTTGACGTGAGGGCAACGGCGGCGACGAAGGATGATGATAATAGCTGATCAGTATGTAAATGAGGCGTTGAGAGACGGGGTTGTTTTGTTTTGCTGTTTTGATCACTGACACACTTCACCTTTTAACACAAAGGTCACGACTCCAGCAGGCGAGCTTGTGAATCATCTGTGTGTGTGTGTTTATCTATTAGCTGTATTAGCCACATTTTCGGCAAGCTGAGGGGCCTCATCTGAAAACATGGCGTCATTTAAAACAAATCTACAGCAGCTTGGTGGAGAAACAGCCATTTTTAGTTAGTTTGAGGGCGCTACAAAAACCAAGCATGCACAAGTCAGAATGGTATATTGGCAGAAAGCTTCGCAGTGCACGTAACCATAGAAACTGTCCCTCACTCCTGCGTGCACGTGCATGGTGTTAAAGTGTGTTCACACCTAACGCAAAGTGAATTTATTGCATGTGTGTGTGTGTGGACACGTGTCTATGAGTTGTTATTGGTTCCCTGTGGGTCGAGCGGAGATCTTGACCCCCATTTCCTGCTGTTGTTGACAGACAGGCAGTCGGGCCCGAAGCTCCAGAGACCCGACTCTGCCCGGAATAGCTTCCTGTCACTGCTACTTACTACAACCACCATCACTGCTACTTACTACAACCACTATCACTGCTACTTACTACAACCACCATCACTGCTACTTACTACAATCACCATCACTGCTACTTACTACAATCACCATCACTGCTACTTACTACAACCACCATCACTGCTACTTACTACAACCACCATCACTGCTACTTACTACAACCACCATCACTGCTACTTACTACAACCACCATCACTGCTACTTACTACAACCACCATCACTGCTACTTACTACAATCACCATCACGGCTACTTACTACAACCACCATCACTGCTACTTACTACAACCACCATCACTGCTACTTACTACAACCACCATCACAGTTACTACAACTACCATCACTGCTACTTACTACAACCACCATCACTGCTACTTACTACAACCACCATCACTGCTACTTACTACAACCGCTAGCTTTTTTATTGCTTTTTTAATCTCATCGCGTTTTTACTGTTCTTGACATCCATCAAACTCTGATTGAGTCTTTTTTGGACCCCGAGGTCCCGGACCTGACTGCTGGGGAGAGCCCCTGAAATGAAGAGGGCTTCCTGGTCAACCGATTTTTTGTTTCTGTTTGTTTGAGTCATGTCTCATGTGTGTGTACATGCAGCATTTTAAAATGACACAGTTGTGTGCAGTATGTGCCATTTTGGTAGATGAAATTTCATGATTTCACAAAAGTGGAAAGAAGAGAGAAAAAATGGGTCCCTGGATGAAAAAAATATAATTTATTTATAAAGTGTCATATAGAACCGATCTATATATGACGAGGTCATGCATATGGATAGAAGAAGTGAAAATAAAACTTTTATTTCGGTGATAGTCCAGTTATCAAACTAGTTTACCTTCAAGGTGCTGTTTTCCCACATTTGTAACTGACAAATCCTTATTTAAATACATTATATCAACAGGAGACGGTTATTTTAATTTATTAAAGTGGAAAACGTCCAACTGTTTTTTCACGCATGTTTTCCGGTTTGTTTTGGGCGTCGACTGAAAAACTCCAGACAAATAAAAAAGTAAGACGCTCCTCTACTGTGTGGTCTGCTAGCAATGGCCAATCTTTTTGTCACGTGATTAAAAAGGATAAATAACCTGCATATACGTGACTACCTGAAACATGGTTTTCAGAAAAATCTTCCCAGATTAATTCAGTGTAAAGGAATACACTTTCATCCATTATGCATAAAAGAATATGCCTTGATGTCGAGAAACAGATCAACAATAAAAACCATTAAAATCCCAAACGTCTGTGTTCCTGTTCAATGTTGTAAATGTGGCACCATGGCAGAAACACACTTGAGGTTAACAGTTAACCGCAGCTCACAGGTGCCAGCAACCACAGAGCTCCACCATGTATGTTATTGCTTCATTAATTTGTCAATCAAAAGCCGGAATTATAACTCGTCAACGCTCGTCAGCCGTTTCGTAATCTGCGGCTGCACGTTTAAAAACAGGTTTTAATTGTGAGTGTGCTCTTTTGTTGCAGGTCGCTGTCGCCGGGCGACGACAGGCAGGAGAGGGGGGGTGACGCCCCGCCCCCTCCCAGCCAGCGCTACAGCGGCTACGACCTGGACGACCTGGACGTCGCCTGGCTGGAGCTGGTCAACCACGAGTTCAGGCAGATGGGTGAGTGCACGCTGACATGATGAGGAAGAAAAGAACATCGTGACCTTTAAGAGAAAGGATGCTTAAATGTCAACAAGAGTTTCCAAAGGCATCACGCCTGGTTGTCAAACACACTTCCATACCTCACACATTCACATTCCTGGGAAGGGAAATAATTATTTATGATTAATCCATTAATTAAAATGCCATAAAACACCAGCAGTTCAGACTCCAAAGATAAATGGATAAATAATTTGATTTCTTGCATTTTTTCACCCCCCAATAAATGATTCCAATGTAATAATCCCAAATATTTGTATTTAATTGCCAAATGAGGCAACGCTATGGTGATGGAAGTACGGCAATATTTATATACGATATTATGAACCGGGAGCGGTGATTTCAAGTTTGAAGGATTGAACTTTAAAGATGAATTGATTATGAGAACTTCCTGACGCTTGACTTATTGATTAATTGACAAGCTGTTTCGTTGGGGTTAAGATGAAGAGAGATGCCACATTCCTATAAGAAACGTTTGTGATTAAAGCTGCTGTTTTGCACGTTTACTGAACTGCAGTAGTGAGATAGTATTTAACTATTTTAGTCATTCAGTATTAAAAGATCACGTTAATTTGTAAAAACTGTCCTCGTTTACCATAACAGTGGGTTTCTGAAAGATTCCTAGAGGACTGAGTCTGTGTTATTTGACTAAAAAGTCTTATTCTTTTTCCCTTTTCCAACTTCAGCCCATTTACAGTCACATAACCTTTATGAGATATGTTTCATCAAAGGTCAACAGCTGTTTCTCTGAAGATTCAAAAGTCACCATAAAGTTTAAAAAGGTCTTAAAAATGTTAATTCCTCCTCTCCTCCCTCGTGGTCACCTCCTTCCTCCTCGTTCTCCTCCGTTCCTCTTCTTCTACTCCCTCTCTCTCTCTCTCTCTGCCATGGTGACAACTGCTGACCCCGAGCATCTCCACCGTTTTATTCAATATCTGATCGCCTCCTTTCAGATAAAACATCATAATTGTGTTTCTAAATCCCCACTGGGGGTTTCAGGCCTTTATTTCTGGGACACACACACACACAAAAACACACACAGAAACACACACACTGCCTTTTGCTGAAGCATAACCATCAATGCAACCAAACAAACAGACGGTTAATTGGTTCTGCTGGGCGAGGCTGCTGGGATCTGGACACATGACGGGATGACTCAGCATTTTTCTACCTCAGTCCTCCGCTCACTGTATACATGCATATAGGTGTGTGTATTGGATGCTGTAAATCTGGTCATTTAATCACTTTTTGTTTTGCTGTTCAGGTCTAGAGATGAGGCTAACTCGATTTTTCCCCGATTATTCAGTTTCGAGGATTTTTTTTTTGGCCATTACCGCGGCAGAAAAAACCCTGCAAAACATGTGGTCTGTCAGGAGTAATAGAGGAAAACACTTGCTATTGAAAACCAGGCGTTGTGGCATTATAATGCATTCAGTAAAGTGAGTTAGATGGGCTTCTAAAAGCATGGGAGGGCACTGAACGCATCGACAATGTGCCCAATAAAAGCAGTGGGGCATACTGAAAGGTACAAGAAGCTCAGTGTGTGTGTGTGTGTGTGTGTGTGTGTGTGTGTGTGTGTGTGTGTGTGTGTGTGTGTGTGTGTGTGTGTGTGTGTGTGTGTGTGTGTGTGTGTGTGTGTGTGTGTGTGTGTGTGTGTGTGTGTGCACACAATGGTCAGTGTGCCTCTGCATGTGCGGACAGCTGTCACATGTTCAAACATGGAATCAGACACACAGAAGATAAATCTAAAGCAAATACACTGAAAGTAAACACGCACACGCACACTGGTATGTGTGTGTGTGTGTGTGTGTGTGTGTGTGTGTGTGTTCCCCTTGTGGTGTAAATGTCACAGCGGGTTAATATCTAACTCTACTTATCTTTTTCTTCAAAAGCAGCTTCTGTTATGAATCTGCAGCGTTTTTTTCTTCTTTTCAGTTCTTTCACAACAAACTTACAGATTCAAAGCTAATATATGAAGAATAATTGCAACTGAACTTGTAAAAAAACAACAAAAAAAACAAGATGCTCTAAGGCCAGTAAATAAATGTTTATTTTTTAATTAGTTTTGATGCGGAGGAATTGTATGACATAAATATTAGATGAAGACTCAGATCCACGTTAAAATCTCACAACTGAGTGCTGAATCCTTAAAAAAACAACAAAAAAATCAATAAATGATCCTCAACTACAGATTCCAGGACAGCAGACGTTTCTTGGATCATGTGATCCTGAATCTAAACGCTCACCTTAATCTGCTTTCCAAAAATCAAAAGAAAGACTGACTCTGTTTGTCTTCATTCACAGCCTGTGATGGAGGAATGTATTAATGTAACACCATCTTAACATTTAACCTGTTTTTGAACCAAACAATCTCTTTATTTTAGATTTTAAAAAACATTTTCACACTCATTTTGTATAATTATTGTAATATCGTCGTAGATGTAGTGATACTAATATTCCACATCTATTTCCCACCATCCTGCTTCCTCACATACTGTCTCTCTTTTTTTTATCAGGTTGCATTTGCCAGTTAAATCAGTTCCCATCAACTATTAACCAGCCTTATAGCGAGGCGTTACTTTGAGATGCAAATGGAGCGGGAACATTAATGCTAATGCCGACACGTGTTGGCACAGTGAACTGAGCTGTCGGCAAAAAAAAGAGCTTAATGGCAAATTTTGTCCTTTTTTTTTTTTGCCGTTTGGCAGGAAAACTGGTCTCTTAGTGACGGAGCACATGTAGCGTTTCTGTGGTTAGCAGAGAGTCAACTGCATCGCCACATCCTGCAGCTCATTTTCAGCAGTTTTAGAAAAAGACTCAAAGTTTGTACATGTGAGGGAAAGCTTTCTTTTCCAATTACGGTGTGAGACGGCGTGTTTCCTACAAGCAGCTTCCCCAAGAAACCTCCTGAGTGTTGACCCCTCACTGCACCCATACTTGATTTTTTCAGAGCTTCCTTAAACATTCATGTCTTTGAACGCGTCTTTCAAGTTTCCCGTTGTGTCTCCTCCGTCCTCCAGCGCTGCCGGAGCTGGACGAGCTGACGATGGAGTGCGTCCTGGTGGAGCTGGAGAGCGCGTGCGAGGAGAAGATGCGGCAGGCCATCGAGACGGAGGAAGGCCTGGGCATCGAGTACGACGAGGACGTGGTGTGCGACGTCTGCCGCTCGCCGGAGGGAGAGGACGGCAACGAGATGGTCTTCTGCGACAAGTGCAACGTCTGCGTTCATCAGGTCGGGAACTAAAGGCCTGAAAGGGCTCGTCTCTCTGTTCGTAGCTCTGCCTGTATTTTCAAATATATTTATGGGCCTGAAGGAATTATTTTATTTATGCAAATGAATCTCCTTTTTGAGGGGCTTAATATACTCTGAGAAGTTATGTCAAACATTTGCATTTTCCTGCCAGATTGCTGATGTGAAAAAGCAACTTTTAAACTTAAGCCTGGTTTCTTATCCGCTTGTCATCCCTGATGTGTTCAAGGACCGTTGGAAAGTTGAAAATCTGGCGATAATTACTCTTTTAGCTTCAAGCTGTGATAAATATTATCATTTTGGCGATATTAAAAAATGTATAACATGACCTGAACATAATTTTTCAAAGCCGCCGGTGGGATTTGGGGTTCAGAGGGAAGATGAAGTTAGTTATCCATCACATAACATGGAATATGGAAGGATATGTTGGGTAGAGTGAGCAGGGTGAGTGATCGTGTACTTGAATGTAGCGGCGGCGGTTCCTGAAATGATGTTTGGGGATTCCCGGGGGATTTTCACCTTGAAATTTCATTTTGGTCTCATGCAAAAAGGAAGCGATAAGCTTCTTTTTTTTTTTTTGACTCGTTAGAAATTAGATTTGCTCGATCTGACAGTGAATTTTCTGGTAATGAATGATTCACTCCCCACCAGAAGAGATGGTAACTCACATCTGACAATAAAATCATTCTTTTGTTTCTGGCCTTGGGCGCTGGATCTTATCAAATATAAGTCAGCGTGTGCTTTATGTTGGCATGAGGAACTTTTCAGAGCTCCCCAGTGTGTTGGTGGAAGGGAAACAGGCGGAGCGCTGATTAAACAATAACCTCGGCTGTGTTTTTTAAACGACGCCGAGTGGTATTTGAATGTCTTGCTTGTGTAAGTCGATGTAAGGAAAGTGTTGGGGATGGAGGTATTGTTCCAGAGTTATCATAAGGAGCTTTAAGATGAGACAAAAGGGAGAAATGAGGAGTGTTTTGCTAATTTCATATGCAGCAGATGTAATGAAGTAAAAAAGTACTGAGATTCGGACATGAAAACAAAACGATGGATTCAAATCCAGCCTGGTTTAAATCACCATTCCCTTTTTTTTTTATCATTTTATTTAACTATTTGATAAAAGTCATACAGTAGCCAGCGGAGGATGTTTTTCTTTGTGCTTGTGGGAAAATTCCAGCCTCCAAATTCACATTATCCGTTTCCCGCTGTGACTTCAGTGCGTCTCTTCTGGATTTAATTTCCTGATGGCGCGGCCTGTGAAACGCCGTTACAGGAGCCGACTGTGAAATGTCAGACGCCGGAGCGCCGTTACAGACGACGGCGCACCATTAACACAGACGCATGAAATGATAATCATTAGATTTATTAAATGGTGAATAAATAGTGACAGTTTTACAAGCAAATTTCCAATTCCTTGCAAGTACATTTTTATTTTATTATTATTTATATAAAGTATTGACTGTCATGTATGGTCTTCTAATATTACCAGCCTCTTGCCAAGAGTTATATGGATAAGAAGATGATTGGTACCACTCTCATATCTTTACTTGAATATGAGCTTGCAGCTAGCCGCTGGTTAGCTTAGCATAAAGACTTAGGGGGGACAACAACGGCAGCCTCCCTGCAGCTTTTAAAAGTTTAAAATCTGTTTTGTTCTCCCGTCCAGGCCTGCTACGGCATCCTGAAGGTGCCCCAGGGGAACTGGCTGTGTCGGACCTGTGCTCTGGGCGTCCAGCCCAAATGTCTGCTCTGCCCCAAGAGAGGGGGGGCGCTCAAGCCCACCCGCAGTGGAACCAAGTGGGTCCACGTCAGCTGTGCCTTATGGATCCCTGAGGTGAGATCCGAACAGAGGCAGAGGGGTCCAAGTGGTCCGAATGTGGTCTGAGTGTGGATGAGTTTTTCTAGGTTTCCCATTCCTTCATCAAAGACAGGCCTAGCAGTAGTGTTGCTTTCCTTAACGAAAATTATGACTAAATATCGTCGTTAACGAACCTTTATCACGTGAGGAAAACGAGACGAGACGCAATAAAAATGCTGGTCATGTGACCATAACATATTTGGTTCGTAAAATGTTGTAAATCAGAGCATCTTCTGTGTCTGGAATGGATGCATTCTTGAGTCTATAAGGTAACAATAATATAATGATATGATAACATGAGTTTGGCTAAATACAATCTTTGACTAACACTAGACTAAAATAGTCACGGACAGTTCCGACTAAAATAAGACTAAAATGCTCAGACTTTTAGTCGACTGAAACTTGACGTGACTAAAACTAATAACAACTAAAATGCTAGCTTGAGACAAAGACTCGACTAAAACTAAAAGTAAAACAGGCCGTCAAAAACACCACTACCTGGCAGTGTATTAAACATATGATCTCAGTCCTTGGGCTAAAACACACTAAATGTAGCTTCTTCAATAAAAATCAACACCTCGCTCTCATCCGTCTGCAGATCCTGTAAATTGATTTGCGAGGTTTGTCAAGCGAAGCAGCCGCTCGTTTCCACTTTACGCGTCTTGATGATACCTTTTTTCAGAAAAACGTCTCTGAAAGCTCCGAAATGGACACAAAGCAGTCACTTATTCCCGAGGGCTTTCGGGGGACGGATGTTGCCTCAGACTGTTTCAGACAGTCGGTCGTGTGTCTGCAGCCGTGGATTCAGGAAACACATTTCTGCGTAATAGAGTGGCTTTTGGCAGCTCGAACCTTTTTACTTGTAATTGCCTTCTGTCACCCTTGATTGGACTAATTGTTTTCGCTGCTCAGTCGGCTTTTGTTTCCTCTTCCTACCGTGGAGGGAGGAAGAAAGAAGGAATGATCATTTGCATGTCTGTGCTGTATGTGCACGTGTCCTCGCAGAGACTTTTGCATGTGTTTTAGCATGAAATAAAGAGGCTTTAATTGCGAGATGTCCACACAAATAAACACACACACACACACACACACACACACACACACACATCACAACACTGGTGAGTAGATCTCCAGTGAATATGATAGCGGTGGAAATTTCCAGAAAAGAGCTTCTGTGTGAGAGTGCCATTCATGGAGATTGCTGGATTGGATGCATGTAAGTGTGTGTGTGTGTGTGTGTGTGTGTGTGTGTGTGTGTGTGTGTGTGTGTGTGTTTGTGTGCTTAAACACACCCCCAGCCTCCCCCCCCGCAGTGCTGTGCAGCTATACACTGCCCTCTGCCTTCACCCCCGAGGGAGAAGTCTATTTAAACCCTATTATAAAGACCCTATTTAAACAATTTCTCACAACACACACACACACACACCACCAGAAATCAACAGAGTATTGACAAGAAGGAGGGATCGTGTAAAGTGCAGCCTCTCTGATTCAAAAAGTGGAAATCCTTTAGCCATCGATCTGTTTGCCACGCCGGCCTGTGTGAAGGAAGCGAACGCCGACGGCGGCGGCATCACGGCGTGAACGGGGACGTTCTATCGACGGCCTCTTGACCTCTCGTCCGATCGAGTGTTTGCCGCACAAAAGACGTCAATAATCACAGAAAGGGACCGAGACGTGTTGCTTTTTTTCCTCGTGAGCGAGAAGACGAGAAAGAAAAATCAGATATGAGGACAAGCGGAGGAAGGAGGGGGAGAGGGGCACCACTCACGGAAAAATCAGCCGTCGGCTTCGTTCGTACAAGGGCCAAAACCACAAATGTGAGGGTGAGTGAATGTGAAAGAGGTGGAACGGTGTTTAGAAGGAAACACACAGAGGAAGGAAGGAAGGAAGGAAGGAAGGAATGGCACTTTGGAGATGAGTGCTCTTCACTTGGGCTGGTTGGCACAGGTCAATGACTTTCTGGTCGTATTCGCTGGAGAAGAGCTGTTCTGAATAGACACACTGGGCTTTACAACCGAGGAGCACAGGTGTCCCGGCTCCGTTAAAAAGACGTTATTATGAAATGATTTAAGCTACAGTGAGTTTGTTACGAGCGAGTGGATGGTTCGGTCCAGATTTAACTATTTAATCTGTATGGGCTATCTATCTATCTATCTATCTATCTATCTATCTATCTATCTATCTATCTATCTATCTATCTATCTATCTATCCATCTATCCATCTATCCATCCATACATCCATACATCCATACATCATGTATCAGCTGTGTGTTTATCGCCCCCTGCAGGTGAGTATAGGCTGTCCGGAGAAGATGGAGCCCATTACCAAGGTGTCCCACATCCCCGCCAGCCGCTGGGCTCTGTCCTGCAGTCTGTGTCGAGAACACACGGGAACCTGCATACAGGTGCGTCGGCTGGACACTCACTACTGATAAAACACATTTACATTTAGTTGCAGCTTGAACAACAACCTTTAAAGTGGGTTAAGACCTGAGGTTAAGCCTCCCAGTGGGTCCATTATCATTTTGACATCAAATCTTCTTCTGTGGAGAAGGACTTTAGCAAGCGTGGCATTTATTCCTTCGCTCTGCTTCGCAGCCATGTTGGACATGCTCTTGTCATGTTTGAATTTTGCTCCGCTGTCCACTATTAAGATTTATGTCGTTCCTCCCACGACTCCGATCTCCATGCCCTTGTACGTAATCTTTAACTTTCGGCGTTCATCCTTGCACATATATTCAGCCTTTCCCACACAGAAATAGCAACGCTCTCTCAAAGAGAACAGTTTTTTTCCGTTGCAGTGACATTGCCTGTTCTGAAAAAGCCAAAACACTTGACATGCGGTGATGCTGCATGCAGCATTCTCGAGAACCGCCCACACTTAACAACTTCACACTCAACGCTGCACTTCCTCGGGTCCTCGGCGATACGCCCGCCACAGTCACATAAACTTACATCTCCAAATAGGCGTCTTAGTCGCTTTGACACGAGCGCCGCGGTTAGAAAGAGGAGCGGGGATTTAATTAGCGGAGGTGTTTTGCTCTCTGTCTCGCTGGAGGTCGTGAAATATTCACAAAGTGCAGCCTGTTGTTTCATGTACAGGGATGTGAAGTTGCTGAGCCCACAAAAACAATGGAAATAGAAGTGAAACGCAGTCATGTGACGTGTTAAACGGGCGGGTGAGAGGGGTGGACGGGTCCAACGACACGGGACGTCCAACCAAGTTACAAAGTGTTGTAAACTGACAAAATACAGACTGTTTCCCCTAAACCCTCAATAACTAGGTGGTTTAAGAAATATATAAAAATAAATGGATGAATATTGAATGTATCACACGTAGCGGTGGGACAATTTATCGAAATATCGATATATCGTGATACTTCTTGCTGCGATACGTTATCGATACACTTGTATCAAATATTGACATTTGAAAAAAAAAAGATTTTTATTTAAATATGCAGTATTTACATTTTGTCTCACTACTTCATGCCTCCTCTTGGCCTTTTGCCAGTTTATGACTATATTGGAAGAAGTAAGATAAGACTCTGCACTTTGTTTCACAAATTCTGTGAAACTGACACCACGATGCAGTGAATAAACACGGTATAAGAGGAATTCCTGCTTTAACCTTTTCACTGGTATTTTTCCTCCTTCAGATACACAGATATCGTGATCCATTTCGTAGAGGATTACTTGCAATATATCGTGTTTCGCAGTATTGTGATATTGTTATTGTGGAAAAAATATTGTGATATCATTATCGTGGGCAAAATATTGTGATATCGTTATCGTGGGCAAAATAATGTGATATCGTTATCGTGGGCAAAATATTGTGATATCGTTATCGTGGGCAAAATATCGGGATATCATCGTTATCGTGGTCAAAATATTGTGAGATTGTCGTTATCGTGGGAAAAATATTGTGATATAATCGTATCGTGAGTTACTCTGTGATTCCCGCCTGTAGTCAAACATCCAAATTGCACCAAATTCGACAGCATTAAACACGAAAACGCAAGAACAGACAGAGATCTTTTGCTTTATAGGTGGAAACACATAAACTCAAGCACGCTCTCACATAAAATGTCTCTGGATCATCATGGTTCTTATCGCTCTTAGCCTCCCGCTGAGTCTGTGAGGATGCATTTGAACACGGCGCCTCTCAAACACGCCGACGAGTACGCAAACAAAACCCCCGCTGACTCACTAACACCGACCCGCTCCGCGTCCGTTACCATTCGGCTTTAAAAGTGCCCTCGAGGTGATCTGGATTCCTATGTGTGTGTGTACATATGATCCATACGACCATGTGTGTGGACCTACGAGTGTGTCCGGATGCTTGTTTGTGCGGCGGGTCGAGGGTGTTTGCTGTCACAGTATTGATGCTTTAGATTAACAGCCGCTCTTGGAGGATGGAATCGCCCGTCGGGAGTGATTTTCTCTCAGCTGTGCAAACACGCTCACCGATCCAACGCCACCGGGAGCAGCAGCAGTCCGTTGTGTGCTCTAAAGGGGGAAAGTATGAAATGGCAAATCCGTCTTGGAAGGTTTTGGTAGCGTAAGAGAGAATAATAAATGTGTTATGTCAGTTTTGATTTTCCCAGATTTTTCTCCGTTTTTTTATGCACGGTCAGAGTTCCTCCCTTCTGGACCAGGATTTGTAGTGAAGTCCTTCTCTTCTGGTAATTCTCTATTCACGTGCAGGCTTTCCTCACGTAATGATAATTACGGCGTCTCAGTGTGTTCACACTGTAATGTCTTGAAAGACTCCTCCAAGTGCAATGAGACTCCAAATGAGTGTTTTCTTCAACAATAGTTAGACCTGAAAGTACATTTTGTTTCATGGTTTGTCTTCTTCCCAGATGTCCGAGGAACGTAACAGACCTTTAGATTTAAACACCTGTGGCCATGTTATAGGTTCAACATGTCACAAACTAGCCTAGTCTGGTGGAGATTCCAGTTTCCATAGAAACCAAATATGTTTCCAATTTTTTTGGAGAATGTGTTTAAAATCATGATGTTGGAATATTTCCACTCGGCTGAATGGTGCAGCCTTAAAAACACGGGTTCTTGGCTTTAAATATATGATATTTAACTTAAACATGAGAACATTATCGTGGAAAAAATATCATGATATCATCGTTATCGTGGGCAAAATATCGTGATATCATCGTTATTGTGGGCAAAATATCGTGATATCATCGTTATCGCGGGCCAAATATCTAGTTATCGTTATCGTGGGCAAAATATCGGGATGACAGTTTCCATAGAAACCAAATATGTTTCCAATATTTTTGGAGAATGTGTATAAAATCAAGATTTTGGAATATTTCCACTCGGCTGAATGGTGCAGCCTTAAAAACATGGGTTCTTGACTGTAAATATATGATATTTAAGTTAAACATGAGATCATTATCGTGGGCAAAATATCGGGATATCATTGTTATCGTGAACAAAATATTGTGATATCATCGTTATCGTGGGCAAAATATCGGGATGACAGTTTCCATAGAAACCAAATATGTTTCCAATATTTTTGGAGAATGTGTATAAAATCATGATGTTGGAATATTTCCACTCGGCTGAATGGTGCAGCCTTAAAAACATGGGTTCTTGACATGAGATGACAATGCATATGTTATACTCTCATATAAGGTGAATAAGAGGATTTTTACAGTTAAAAAGGGAGAATTAAAGGTTGCAGACTCCATGTAGGAACACCACATGAAAGGCTTGAATTCAGACAAATCAATGTCTGACGGGAGAAAAAAAAGTTTTCAAATGGAAATGGAGACGGTCTGCGTAAGTCCAGAGTCCCACTGGGCGTGAAATGTTTGTAGATTTGAGGAAAATCAAAGGTTTTTTGAAAATGAATATAGCCGAATAATAATCATAAATATTCTGCAGGTGTCAGGCTCTCTCTCTCTCTCTCTCTCTCTCTCTCTCTCTCTCTGTCTCTCTCTCTCTCTCTCTCTCTCTCTCTCTCTCTCTCTCTCTCTCTCTCCATATTAACACTGTTTCTCTGTAGCTGCTCTCTCAAGTCTTAAAATCAATAATTTCATCAGGACTTCTACACTCTGTAGGGTTAGAAATGAAAGGGTTTACGTCTGGGTTTTTATGACTCATGTCTCGTTCTTGACTTCTTAAATTCTGCCAAACAAGATATTCAGATAGTGGAGAGAGAGCCAGCGTCCAGTGGCCACTTCCTAATCATCTGGAATACAGATGTGTGCTCGGGAAGTAATGGCCTGCGACAAATGAACAGTGTTTGGACTGAGGCTCTTTTGTGCTGAGCATCAGAGATGATTAAAAAAAAGAAGATAAAGTAATTATCATAATGCTCTAAATTAGCAGTGTTGGGAAGCTAATAGAAGAATATGAATATTGAGGGTTTTTCTGTCCCGTCTCATATTTATTAAACCTGTAAAAAATTATGCTCTGAAGCTCCAACCCCGAAGAAGAAAGTGTAAAGAATGAATCCTTGTAGCAATTAAAAAGGGGAAGTTAGCTATGAGTAATGGGATAGTGGCCGAACTGGGAGCAAAGCAAAAAAAAAAAAAAGGGAGGACATTTTATTTATCCTCATTGATAAACATGAGTCCGGATCACTGTGGCCCGACGAAATAGAAAATCAAAATTACGATTAATAGCTTCTTCTTTTAACAAACACCCACAAACTCCTAAAAAGTGCTGACTCAGCACATTGATAAAACATCATGAATGACAGAGCAGATGCTCTCGTAGCTGTTGGCGTTTCTGGGGGGAAGTTGAGTCTGGCGTTTCTAACAAGATGATGGATCAGACGCAGTGATTTTTCTTACCGAAATGTATTTTAAAGCTACGTAACACAAGAGCTGCCAAATACGAATACTACAAATGGATCAATACTATACTCTACAATAGGGGTAAGTATTGGCAAGAACCTCACAATACGATAGGTATCACGATACTTTGGTCACGATACGTATCAAGATATCGTGATATAAATAAAGATGAAAACACAAGTACCTTATATGTACATCTGCAAGTACTGCATTCACAACGTGTCTAAACATGAATCTTTTTTTTAATCGATCTTTGGAGTTGAAAAATCGATATTGTATTGGGCGGCAAAGTATCGCGATATATTGCCGTGTGGATATTTTTACCCACCCCTACTCTACAATACTTGGGCAGTGTTTGTTAGAGTTCAGGAGGCATCACTCTTTGTAAAGACTGATTTGAGCCGGAGAGCAAGGACAGGTTGTGAAAACATTAGACAGAAGTCGTTTTCCGGTCAGTCGGATCAGTCGGGGTTTTGTTTGTCACCACGCCATGCTGCTGAATGCTGAACACACACACACACACACACACACCATGCCTGGAGGGACTCAGTGGGAGGCCGGCTCTTAGTATGACCTGTAATGGATAGCACTGAGAAACACACACACACACACTCGGACACACACACATCCCGAGTTACCGAAATGTCAGCAGAAATGGAGGAACCGTGTTTGTTGTGACTCGGCTTTCTGCTTTGCTGCACCTAAATTGGAACCTCGATAACACAAGAAATGAGTCGAGGATGACACGTCGCCGTGACGACGTGTGTGAGGGAGGAAACATCCGTGTGTGTGTGTTCACATCAACAGACTTTCTCCGTTTGTTGTCTTTTTAATGAACCCACAGACGTAATTAAAACACTCAAATGGGATTTCCTCTTCCCCGTTTTCTCTCCTCCCATAATCCCTCCATCATCGTCTTTCGTTCCTGGTCCTGACCTGTGACCCCTCGCTCTCCTTCCCTCCCAGTGCTCCATGCCCTCCTGCATCGTGGCCTTCCATGTGACCTGCGCCTTCGACCACGGCCTGGAGATGAGGACCATCCTGGCAGAGAACGACGAGGTGCGTTTCAAGTCCTTCTGCCTGGAGCACAGCTGCACGGCCGGGAACAGTGGCGTGAGCAACGGCAACCATGCCGCTGCGGCGGCAGCCGCCGCCTCCCACGCCGCCGCCGCCGCTTCCCACGCCAACGGAGCACACGCCACGGCGGTCAGACACGAAAGGTCCGGCGGCGGCGGCCCCGAACTCCGGCTGGACCATCAGCACCAACCACGCAGCGGCGAGCCGGAGCCGATGCCGGTGTTGTACTCGATCGCGGTGTCGGCGGCCGAGCGAGCTGAGCGCGACCAGCTGGAGAGAGAGAAGGTGAGCCAGAGGAAGCAGAAGCTCCAGGAGCTGGAGGACGAGTTTTACCAGCTGGTGGACCCCAGGGAGGTGGCGGAGAACCTGGCGCTGCCCGTCCCACAGGTACGTTGAGCCCATGGAACTGGGGCGCCAAGATTTTTCATATTGAAATGATAGAAATTTTACCCAAACTGTGATTCAGTTCAAAAACGACTTTGGACAGCGAGTCAGGTAAAAATAAAAAAAAATAGAAAGAGTAGCAAGAATTCAAATTCTGTATCTGTAAGCAAGCAGCTTATTATACACATTATAAAAAATTGCAATTTGAAATATTTGCCTGTAATATGTTTAAATTCAACATAGTTCTATGAATTGATTTTCTTTGAAAGAAAGAAAATGTTTTGATTCTGTTCCTTCCAGGTGGACTTCTTGTATCAGTTCTGGAAGGTGAAGAGGAAGGCGAACTGTAATCGACCTCTCGTGACCTTAAAGAGGGACGAGGTGGACAACCTGGCCCAGCAGGAGCAGGACGTCCTCTACAGACGCCTCAAACTCTTCACACACCTCCGACAGGACCTGGAGAGGGTGAGTCGGAGAGTGTGTGTGTGTGTGTGTGTGTGTGTGTGTGTGTGTGTGTGTGTGTGTGTGTGTGTGCAAGCTCAGTGCTTGCTCATACTTAAGGGGTAATTTGCATTTTTTTCCAAATGTTAATTAAAAAGATCATTGACAGCGCCGTGTAAAAGTTGATTTTTGCTTGCATGAATATTAATGCTCAGTGAATGAATAGCCTGAAGGATGAAGGAATAATGAAATGGCTGAATGATATAATGAGTGAATGAGTGATAGCTCCAGTGAAAATTTAAGTGAAAATCCACCCGGCGCGCCGAATTAATTTGGCTTTTCCTGTGATTTGTGTTCACTGTGACAGTTTATTCAGTGTGTGTGTGTGTGTGTGTGTGTGTGTGTGTGTGAGAGACAGTCAGTCAGAGCCGAGGTCTATTTTATGTTTCAGACCTGCTTTCTTGATGACATCATCAGGTTTTTTTGTTTGTGTTTGTCTGTTGGGGTGTGGAGAAGTGACTCTCCTGAGGGATCTCAACATGCTCTGAACCCGATGCATTAGCATTTAGCTTCTGTGCTAGTCACCTCTGACTGAGTCCCTCCAGGCAAGGTTCCATTTAGTTTTGTGTGTATGTAACAGAACACCTTGGGCCAAAGAGCAATGAACGTTATGTAGTTGTTTCCCGAGGTGTTTGGATGCTGGCTCACCTGTTGGAGAGTCCTGGTGTTGCTGCCAGACTGGTGAACCACAGTGTGCAGCTACAGTGAAAAGGGGGCGGGGCTGAAAAGTGTGTAAAGCGAGGAGACAGGAAGTCTAAGGGGGATGCATTTTCAAGTCTCTTGGCCCGTGGTGGCGGCAGCACGAAGAATGAGCCGGCGGAGGTGAAGGAAGGTGCAGAGCTAAAGAAGTTCAGCCGTGGTGCGTTCAGGGAGACTCGGGAAATAGCAGACGGATGGGTTTGTGTGGACGAGGTGGAGTTAGAGAGTTGCACATTCATCACATTTCTGGAAACTGTTGGTCTGACAGCATTCTTGTTGTGTTTCAGAGCTTTTGTAACTTGAATTACATTATTTGAGGAATTGCAGTTTCGTTACCTTTTCACACATTTCTGCCTTAAAAAGTAAATATTAGTTCACAGAACAGCAATGAACCAATTGAGGAAAGCCTGTTTTCTGGATGTATTATCGAGGAG
The DNA here is from genome assembly GCF_963514095.1 of Eutrigla gurnardus. Lineage (NCBI taxonomy): Eukaryota > Metazoa > Chordata > Actinopteri > Perciformes > Triglidae > Eutrigla > Eutrigla gurnardus. The sequence goes on from NC_139938.1 coordinate 17,272,322, forward strand.
AAGTGATCGAGTATTTAATATAAGCTTGTAGTAGAGTGTAGTACAGTGTAGTACAGTGTAGTCGAGTCCCGAGGTCAGTCAGGATGGTGAAGTATTTCCCACCGCCTTCCCTTCCAGAGCTCAAAGCTGGCAGCCGTCTTCTAACCACCATGTACATTTCCTGACTCGTTTTTTATTTCATGGATTGGTTTGCGTCCCGTTCCCATAACCTCAGTCCGGGGCTCGTGTTCGCACGCTCCGATTGGCAGTCCACCCTCCCGAACGCCGGCCTCCCCCCCGAGTCCAGAGGTCTTCTTATGTTTGGAGAAGAATTGTTTCACCGCGACCTGAAAAAACATCCTGAAAATGCCCTTTTGGGCTTCGTTGATTTCATTTGGCTCACAGTGGGACAACCTTTTGGCAATAAGGTGGCTGCAAATCAACCAAACGACCCATTTCTTTGACACAAACTAAAGGACTAATACACAAACACAAACAACAGGGGAAATAATTCAATTACACGTTTTAATTGTTCATTGGCTTTTTTCCCCATTTAGCCTCAGCTGGAAACGCTGCTGGTGTGGACGGAGAGAGAGTTTCTGATTGGACCAAACGGATCGCCGTGCTTCACCCCCGACGTCCCGCGGGGCTTAATTTGGCTATTAAATAACCATTTCTCACCTCTTAACTCGAAATTATGAAGGTTTCCCTCAAAGCGGCACACGAGTGGGTTTTTAACAGTTTACGAGTGGCCGATCAGATTCTCTGGACATGAGAGTTCACCTGGATTCTGTTTGTGTGTGCTCATTTTCATATATCGTCATTTCTGTGATGAAACGGTGCTCTGTGGAAGTGTTTGTTTCCTATAGACGTGGGTAACTAAAGCCAGATTACATGTCTGGTCTCCAGGGGTCTCCAAAGGTCTATAGTGGTCTATAGTGGTCTTTAGTGGTCTCCAGGGGTCTCCACTGGTCTCCAGGGATCTTCAGTGGTCTCCAGGGTTCTCCAGTGGTCTTTAGTGGTCTCCAGTGGTCTCCAGGGTTCTCCAGTTGTCTTTAGTGGTCTCCACTGGTCTCCAGGGGTCCCCAATGGTCTCCAGTGGTCTCCAGTGTTCCAGGTTTATTGATTGTTACAGGCCGCGCTAGCTTCCTGACCAGTCAGTGTATCTGCAGACTTCATAACTTTCATCGACCCGTGTTGTAGAAGTGGACGCTGCTGCATCTTATAAGATCAACTCTTTCAATCATGAGTAATATTAAATTAATCTCTGGAAGAAATCCACATGCTGCAAAAGTCTCTATTGCAACAGAACATGTTCAATAATAATAATAATAATAATAATAATAATAATAATAATGTGTTATGGAAACACTTGTTTTACTTTCAGCCTTTCTGTATTTGTTTTTTGTAGCTCATAGTGAGGTCACAGGATGATGTGTTGAGTCTGTAAGCTACGCTACAATCCCAGATGAGAACCATCAGGCTCGTTGCCGATGGTTGCCGATGGTTGCCGATGGTTGCTAGGGGCGATCAATGGGCGGTTCCAACGTCAACAAGTTGTTGAATCTCGGGCTGCTTCCAATCGAGCAGTGCTCCTCTTTAATGTCGTTGGAAGGTCTGACGGATGGAGAGAGATGGGGGGGGGGGGGATTGATCGCGTCCGCCGCTGGCAGGCCTCCCGTCTGGGCGATTGATCATCAATCGGCCCCCGTATTGGCGTATTGGAGTGTCGACAGCTCGCCGCTACCGATGCTGGCGGCCGTCAATGGACCAGATCACTTTCTCTCTGTCCGTCTCCTTCACTGTCCGGCTCTTTCATCTCCTTCCCTCCTGATATCCGCTACTGTTTTAATAAACTGCTGAGTCATAGTTTAAACCCATCTTACCATGTGAGCAAACGCTCTGCTTGTTTTTCCTTTTCTTTTCTTGTATAATTCACGTCCGGGTTCAAGCACGCTGTCGTGTCCGTGGAGATGGACGTGTGTTGAGTGCCTGGCATTGTGTTTGTGTGTGTGTGTGTGTGTGTGTGTTTTGAGGCGAGAGTGTGTGTGTAACTGTGTGTGAGAGTATTCCAATCATCTCTGATTTGCTGGCAAATTGAAAAATCCCCTCCATCCTTCCATCACGTCATCCCCAGACCCCAACCCAATCAGCCCCCGTGACCAAACCCTCCAGCCTGCTGCTTTTGTGAATAACCGTGTGTGTGTGTGTGTGTGTGTGTGTGTGTGTGTGTGTGTGTGTGTGTGTGTGTGTGTGTGTGTGTGTGTCTGTGTGTGTGTGTGTGTGTGTGTGTGTGTGCATGCATGCATGTTGGTGGTGGAAGAATCCGGAGGCTAATGTTGGGTTGGATTATCCCCCCTCCTCTTCCTCTTTGAAGTGCTGCCAATGGAACGAATTGCACCGTGCTGTCCCTAATGTACTGGTGAGCTTTCTCCATTTCTGTACTCCTCTCCTGAGTGTGTGTGTCGTCGTCGTTGTTGCCCCCCCCCCCCCCCTCCCTCCTTTCACCCACATCACTCATCCAATCAGAGCGCAACACGTCGAAGCGACTTTGCCGAACGCTGATTGGCTAGTGTACATTTCTTTTGGCTTGTGTGGTGTTTTCCGATCCGGCTAAAGGTGCAGCAGAGGTGTGTGTGTGTGTGTGTGTGTGTGTGTGTGTGTGTGTGTGTGTGTGTGTGTGTGTGTGTGTGTGTGTGTGTGTGTGTGTGTGTGTGTGTGTGTCTGTCTGTGTGTCTGTGTGTGTGTGTGTGTCTGTGTGTGTGTCTGTGTGTGTGTGTGTGTGTCTGTGTCTGTGTTGTAAAGGTTGTCAGTGCAAATCCCGGCACCAGCTGGGAAGGTCTACCGCAGGAGTGCCTTTTAAACTAAAACCACCGCAGGCCCCACATGTCATGAACCGTAGTTCACACTGCTGCCGGTGAAAAGTATGAAGTCAGCCGTTTTAAATAAGTGATGTGCAGAACCAGAGGATAAAAATGTAAGTAGAAATACATTATTTTGTATATTAACCTTTACAAAAATCAAGAGGAAAAAAAGTTAAGCAACTGGAATCGTTGATGTCTCCCCCTGAAACCTCAAAACCAAATACTGCACTTGCTTATTTATTTATTATTTTTGCAACAACCAGAGGCCAAATTTCCACCAAATGTGATTTTGTAGTGGTTAACCTTCTTCTCCCCGGGTCGAGACTTGCAGGTCAGGTGTTCTGTCTTTAGATCGATGGTAGAGGCTGCCACATCATCAGATTGAATGTAATCATTCTTTGGCAGCAAATTTGGGTTCAGTATCTCACCCAAGGAAGCCGGGGATCAAACCGCCGGTCTTTTTCCGACCAGCTTTTACCTCCTGAGCCACAGACGCCGTCGTCCACGGATGCACGGTTAAAAGTACATTTAGCCGGCTTAACACTGCTGTTTAAAGTGCATTTACCTTCACGGTTAGACTGGAGAAACGCTAGGCTGAATGTATGATACGGACGGGAGGATGAAGAGGGCAGGAGGCTCTGGGAGCACGGAGAGAACAGGAGCACAGTGGACGTTGCTGGTCAAAGGGGAAGGCTAAAGACCGTAGAGAGGTGCTGAGGGGAGGAGGGGGGGGCAGGAGACTGGGGAAGGCTTTGGCTGACGGACGGAAAGCAGGTGTGAAAGAATCCCTTTTCCTTACTCATTTCCTCCCGTGTGTTTTCACGTCCATAACCACCCGAGAGGAACAATTGCAGTTAGGCCCCGCCCCCTCCTCTTTTCCAGCCAAGGCCGATGGCACGGTGCCGCTCGGTGCCCTGCCCTCCGCTCGCCTTCCCTCTCTCACGATAAAGACTTGGCAGGCACTCGGGCCCAGCAGGTCAGCAGGTCCACACCCAGCAGGCAGAGAAGCACAACGCTTATGAAACAGGAGGAATTCCTTCAGGGGCAAGTTCTGATTATCAGGAGCTCACGCGTGTTTTAGATAGATTCCACGGCGTGGAAGAAAGGGGGAGTCAGAAATGTTTACTTTTATATGGAGATTTGACGTTGGTTGGCATTCTGTGGACAGGGGAACACGTTCCTTTACGATGAAGATGATACGCTTTGAATCTTGAATCTTGAAGAAGTTTGCTTTTTGACACTCGTGATGTAGAGTGCTGGACCTGGACCTGGACCGGGTCCAGATGAAGGTTTTGGAAGGTGGTTGAGCATTGATAGCAGAAAACCCCATCAGCTGGTTTTTCCTTGGATACAGTTTCACTGGTTGTTGTTCTTTCCACAAACCCTGAGAAGTGCAAAGCAAAGAATCAGGGGGAAGAAAAAAAACACCACCTCGTTAGAGAAATGTTCAAGAACTTTCCAAAACTGAAAAAAAGCTAAAGTAAAAAAGATAATAAAAAAAAAAAATCCATCGTTTGACAGGCTGGCTTGCATCTTTATGATCTCAGAATCCTAACATCTATGGATTTCCTGCAATGTTTGCAGCTTGTTTGGACTCAAATCCACAATTCATGAATGCCAAGATCCACATAACCCAATAAAGAAAATCTTCTCCAAGTGCTCTCTATTCTATTATTTTAATAACAGACAGATTGAACCACATAAAGAAAACAACCTTGGACTCTTCTGCAGACTTTTATTTCATTACTTAAATCATCTCTTTTCGAAACACATGCTTTATTCATTCAGTCATTTTCTATTTTTTTTATTCATCGTGACCCTTTTTTCACTTCACTGTAACTTCATGAATTCTCTGATACTCTGCGTTTTCTCACGATATTTATATAGATTACTCTCACGAAAAGATTTGAAACTTCAATACAGTTATTATCAGGCTGCAAACCAAGACGTTAGAGAGTTTGTCCTGGTATAATGGTGTGTGTGTGTGTGTGTGTGTGTGTGTGTGTGTGTGTGTGTGTGTGTGTGTGCGTGTGCGTGTGCGTGTGTGTGTGCGTGTGCGTGTGCGTGTGTGTGTGTGTGTGTGTGTGTGTGTGTGTGCGTGTGCGTGTGTGTGTGTGTGTGTGTGTGTGTACTCTGTGACTTTTCCTTCTCACCAAAGTCATTTGTATTTTCCAAACCAACCACAGTCAGTCCAGTTGCAGCAGGGAGACGGATGAGGGGGGAGACTTGCAGCGTCGTGAGCGATTTATCATGTGACTCAGTTCATTTCTCACCATTCCATCCATCTCATTGTTCTCCACCTAACCTCTCGCACCCTCCTGACACCCTTCCAGCAACACCCCCCCCCCCCCCCCCCGCGGGCGTTGTCGTACACCCACCCAGCCAGCCGCTCATCTGGCACCGAACTGTCTCTGCTGTTACGCAACGTTAGGTGAGGTCAGCGAGAGGACAGAGACGTGGAAAGAAAGACACCGACTAATGCTGTGCCTCTTTGGTTATCCATCTCTCTCTCTCTCTTACACACACACACATTTATACACACACAGCAATGTCAACTTACATGCTCCAGTACCATTTCCATGTGCACACATACAAAATCATTCATCACCCGCATGCATACCGACAGAGGCACTGCTTACACACACACACACACACATACACTTGTACACCTACACACTTACACACACATAAAGGAGGGGGGGGGGGGGGGGGGGGGGGGGTTGTTCTAGCTGCGGGCCAGACAGGCCGAGTCATGCAGCAGACAGACCCACCCTGTTGGATCCACGTCAACCTGGCTCCCCACACACAGCCCGGCTCCAAACCTAATACTGGCTCACAACACAACGCGTTCTTTTTTCTTCATCTGAGTCGTGTCTGCTTCCAAGATGCTTCGGGGGGGGGGGGGGGGGACTCGGATCCAAGACGAGGGGCCTCTCTTCTGTCCGCCTCACAGTCGACTGTCACTCTAAGTGTTTTACCAGCCCGCCAGGTTTCACGTGTCGTCTTTAGGAAGGACCTGGAAACGCTTGGCTTGTTCCCAAAGTGACCAGCGGAGTAACGGAGACTCTCGCCGGAGTTTCTTTTCTTTACGAGCTCTCTTTCTCTTGGCCCGCGTTCACACTCGCTGATGGGTTCTCCAGAGAGACTTCCCAGACTTCCCAAAGAAAACGTTGTGATTGATGGGATTTGGACGTATAGATTTTTACAGAAAGGCAGAACACGTCACTACGGTAACCGTACCCATCCAGGAGGATTTATCGGCACATTTCACAGTTTGAATCAAACAAATTGAGCTTAAAATCACGTTGGTATTGCTTTATGTTCATGGAGATGTGTACTCACTATCTCAGTAGGTGCTAACCTCCCTCCTGACCAAGGTCAGGTTTAGTTGTTAAGGGCTTTATGGGGCCAAGTGCAATTTGAACAACTTTGAATGGATTTCTTGGGAGTGGCTCGCTCTCAGCACCATTTCATTGTTGCCTAATACAAGACACACATGCATGCTATATGATTACACTGCAGCTGCTATGAAATCTTAAATCACAGTGAATTTAGGAGAAATAACGTTTTGGCACTCATTCATTTGTTGCAAAGCAATTCATGAGCAAATGAACATCACATGATTGAACACATATCAGCAGGAGTAAAACAACAACAAAAAGCACTCATTAGATTATTTGAACACATAGATTGACCCAATTTACAAAGAAGGAACACTTAAAATCAAGTATGAATAGCAGGAAACATAACATCAGTTACTGCAACAAGGCTGCGGAGAGCAAACAAACAACCACCTTTATCGCCTGCGGGAGCAAAATAACTTATTAAAGGTATTAAAATAATAATAAGTCTAATCTTCGGATCAGGTTCTTTAATCCAGTGCTCCCTACGCTTAAGGGGAGATCCGGCTGCATGAGGCGTGAACAGGCTTCACACCTTCAGGTAGCCTCGAGCTCCGATCACTCGCCTGTCGAGATCCACCGCGGTTTTAAAGCCCGAGGCTTCGAAGCTTACGGAGAAGCCGCTCCGTCGGTTGTAGCCGCTACATGACATGCTGCGTGCTATAATTATAGCAAATATACTTCATCATATTTGTTTTCCTAATACGACTAATAACTAGTCAGATAACGCCGTTGAATTTGGAAGTTCTGAAACTGAAAATTAACTTGGGAACAAAACCTCAACGTAGACTTGGTTTCACATGTGACACGAACAGCCGCCTCCTGAGTGAAAGTCCTACGATAGTTTGTGGCGTTTAACGCTCTTTCTGCTACGTCATTTGATCATGTGACGAGACAATTCGATGAGGCTTCGTAACTAGCGCTCGCTCCTTATTAACAGCATTCGAAATTATCATTATTAATAGTTCATTGCCTTCGGTAAACCCCCCCCCCGAGGCATAAATCTACACCGAATATGTGATTATGATAAATCTGTCTGCACCCAAGTTGCATTGTGGGTAGTTTTGACAAGCTTTGACCTGCTTTTTCTCCCCTGATCTCCGCTTTCAACACAAACGCAGGTGATCAATCGAGCTTTGTAGCACGTTTGGTTTCGTTTCTGTTGCCATGGAGACGTTGAGGTGTCGCTGACCCTCGAGGAGCAACATGAAACTTTTTTTTTTTCGAATGCCGACTTTTTATTTTTGGAAACGGGGATTGATATTTTCTCCGTGACATTTCCTGCCCGGGCCGCTGCAGCCCAGCGGGACGCCGGACCAGGCCGCCTTTTATCCCAGCTAAGTGTCGTGGTAGTCCAGCGTTTCGATTGGCTGCTGCTAGGAGACTGCTCGATACGCAACAATAGCACTCCTGAGTGGCTTCAAGCTCAAACCCTCTCTTCATGTTCTCCTCACAGGTCCATCTGTCCCATGCACACTTTCACTTCTATCAACACCGTCTCTCTTTTCACCTCTCTGTTTCTATATATATATATATATATATATATATATATATCTTCCTCTCCCTGGATGTTCTCACTCTCCCGCTGCCCCCTCTGATATGAACTCTGTTGGATGAAATAAATATGAGGCGGAAGAAGGATAAATATTTATAGCTGCTTCGGCTGTATAATTTTGTGCGTCAGCATGCTGTTGCACCATGTGTGTGTGCATACATGTGTGTGTGTATGTGTGTATGTGTGTGTGCATACATACATACGTGTGTGTGTGTGTGTGTGTGTGTGTGTGGTATATGTTTTCACACACTTGGCCAGTACAGGTGCGGAGGCTGCTGCAGGAGTAAATAATTCACAGGAATTTAAACCTTTTTTTTTTTTTGCATCAAATTGATGCGACAATAAGAGGAGCATAGCGGAACACACACACACCGACCCCACACACACACACACAAACACACACACATGTCCTACAGTAATCATGCGTGAAAACACACTTGTGCAAACATGTATATGCATGAAATTGAATGCACGCTTTGGCAGACACCGATAAGCTTACATGCAACCTGAACGCATGAATACAGTTATTTAGAACACACATGCACACAGGCTTAGCGACACACACACAACCGAAAAAACACTGTATCGTATATAGTACTACTGTACGAAGGTAAATGTATGCATCCAGTCTATTTCTGGCTGCGTGTGTAGTATTCCATGTCAACCATCTCCGCTCCGGCTCACAAGCTCGCTGGCGGCGCTACACATAGATACGGGCGTCAATAAGTAATGAGAGCGATATGAGGGCGGCCCCCCCCTGTCGACCCGGGGCCTTTAATATTTTACAACGGGGTCTCTCGGCCGACACGCTGCCGCAACTCCACCGTAAAACCCTCACTTCACAGGACCTCGGTGGCAAAACGCCGTCCTCCGAGGTCCGATTTAATGGCCTCCTCCGAGCACCTCCTGTCAATGCAGTCGACTTAAATAGAGCCTTCTGTGTGTGTGTGTGTGTGTGTGTGTGTGTGTGTGTGTGTGTGTGTGTGTGTGTGTGTGTGTGTGTGTGTGTGTGTGTGTGTGTGTGTGTGTGTGTGTGTGTGTGTGTGTGTGTGTGTGTGTGTAGGATTAAGAGGAAGCGTGAGCGTGGGGAAATAAGATATGAGCATCTAATTTGACTTCAGCGTTGCACTGTCAGACCCGTTAATGCTTTTTGCACTCGTGTTTTGGCCTCTACTAATGAACCCGGATATCTACCTGCTGGTCTCCGGGTTTATTAATCGTAGATTTATCAGTTTAGAGATTGCATTTTTCTGTCACCAGCTTAGTGTTTTTTTAAATGAAGACTGGCCCCTCCCCCCGACAACAGGCCTACAGGTTAGAGTTTGCAGCATTACCCCGCTGCAGTGAAATGTGCATTAAATATCATAATAATCAGCCATCAGAGAGTGGATCCAGCAGTACGACTTTAATGGCTCCAGTACAACTCTGAAACAAACGATGGTGCGATGAAAGAGAGCGCAGACAGACCTGGAGCGTTTTCAAAAAGCCTGATGGTCACATAAAAACGGGTTAACAGACATCTCGTCCCCAGTTCACCTCTTTGGACATTTTGCTGAAGGCAGCTGGAAGGATAAATATGCATCGATCGACTGCACACAGTCCATTTTCAAACCTTCTCTCCCTCTCACTTCCACAATTCAGGACCCCAACATGTGTAGTTAACCACGCAGACGGCAGAGAAACAGGAAGGGCATTTTGGTTTGGATGAAATCAGCAGGCAGCCAATCAGGTTGGGTTCTGATTACAGTGGCTTACAGGCGGATAAAGATTTAGTTTTTTTTTCTACCTTCCAGATTTATTGATTCCTCTAAGTTTTACTGCCTTTTTCCTCGCAGTGTGTTTTCACTGTGTGTATTGTTTTGTGTGTGTGTGTGTGTGTGTGTGTTTGTGTGTGTGTGTGTGTGGGTGTGGGCTGACATGTAGAGACAGACAGGTCCTGAATTAGATTTGGACTCAGAATGACTTTCCATTGGGCTATTTATTTAGTATTTTTTTGAAAGTAAAGGCTATTTATTTAGTATTTTTTTTAAAGTAAAGGCTATTTATTTAGTATTTTTTTGAAAGTAAAGGCTATTTATTTAGTTGTTTTTTTTAAAGTAAAACTTTATTAAAGTTAATTTATTCCGTGGAATCAACCACAGACAACGTCAGATCTCAGAACCAAAGGCAACAAACAAACGTCTCCCGATAGCAGCATGTGTTATTACATGATCGTTAACTGTGTCCAGTTTAAATAAGAGAGAGACAGTGATGTTATCATGGCTGCCTTTACTGGTTTCTGTGAGGGTTTTATGGCCCACAGTGTAAACAGTCTCTTGACCAGGCATTTATTGGACCCGGGTGTTTACTGGCTGCAATATGAGGCTCTTCACGGCTGCAGAAAGCAGCCGTTTATAAGACGGCTCATGGTACTTTTATTACGGGCATTTTTTCTCAGGGTGTCAGTGAAGAATCATAAAGTGTGGAAGCATCAACGTTTGTGGTTTCACATGTTTGCAGTTCTTTTAGTCCTCATTTGTTGTTTTTAGCGTTGTTGAAATGTGGTGGTTTAACCTTTCACCTTCCAGACAGTCTGATAATGACTCAGCTTTGACTGAAGTGACCAAAAACCACCTCCTCATACAAACTTGACGTGTTGCTTGCGGCGTCGCTGCGTAATGAATTCATCACTTTGCTCGTTCGCAGCTCTAAACGTGCTGCAAACAAAAAAATGTGTTAATGTTAAAGATATATTTAGTGATCAGGTCGTTCTCTCTAAGATCATCCGCTGGGCAAATAAAATCTCTTCACATAAAACGACCGTCATCACACAGAACACTTAACAACCCTTCAATAATTCATTAACAATTTCACCGCATCGCATTAATGAAGCCCAGAGCAACGCGCTGGAATCACCACCGGCGACCTCAGGTCTGTCAGCGGCGGGACGAGGAGTTTACTCTGCTCTGAGGAGGAGAGACGATGCTGACGCTTCGGTCATAAATATCCAGGCTGATGTTTCCTCCATGATCGCCTGCTTAACTCGCCGTTATGCTCCGGAGCCAACCTGAAGCAGCTGGCAGCGAGCGGCGTCCGACCCCGGCTCTCCCTCCGCCGGGGAAGCTTGTCCCGAGTCTGTAAATCCAGAGTACAATAAATTGAAACTAATTGGGAGGTTTCAGAGATTCCAGTCAGCTGTTAGAGCCAAAACAAATCCATCACTTCCCCCCGAACGAGTTTCACCATGAAGCAACTTTCACACACACGCCATCATCCGGGTCCCGGCCAGCCTCTCCAGCGTCATGGAATCCAGCTTCCCTGCTGAGCAGCCTGTAGCATCTGCAAACACATTCCTCAGACCTCCACTTAGCCCGGGCTGCCCAGGCAATAAAACAGAGCCAATTAGGCTTCGCTCCATGCTGTGTGAAGGCCTTCTCCTGCTGCTGAGTGTGATTCAAGTCTGATCTACTTCCTTCCACGACTTCCCCCTCCCTGGAGGAGGTGAACGGAGAGAAAACCTCTTTTACCGTCAAACAGGTGAAGTCGTAGCAGCCGCTGTTCGTCCTGCATCTTCGGATGCATAGAAGGGTCTGTGTGCATTTACAAACCCTCTATTATTTCAGAATTAACACCCAAAACAGACCTGAAAATACCTTTTTTCCCTTCTTCTTTCTCTTTACCTCCACCCATGCTACGTCAGCAGGCGACCAAAATTAATCCAACATCAATCGCTGCAACATCAATTTTTACCCGAAACTTCGCCGTAAAATAACTTTTAATATACATTAAAAAAAAAAAAAAAACTGAAGCAAAAATTAGTTAACAGGGAGAATTATTATTTTTTTATATCATATTATGACTTCTTTATATCACATATTCATCCAGACTTTGTCTTTCTCCATCCTTTTGAGTCTTTTGACTGCTGCTCCATCTTGCCTGATTTAAATGAGAAATGAATGAAAAGAAACTGCCCTCAACTCGTATCCACCTGCCTCTCATTCATGGCGTTGTTATACTCCTTATGTAATTATTGTACAAAGGTTCAATAACATCCAGTCAAACACTTTGTGAAGAAATATATCTTTCGAGGCCACCACCGCTCGTCGTCCGTCCCTTTGAATGATCTAAAATGTCATATTTAGTGTGCAGAATAACCTCCGTGAACAGCAGCTCATTCTGACTAAATCATCTTAAAGGAAGGAGTCGGTGCAGTTAGAAAATCTGGTTTCAGTTTCACTTTGTTTCGTTCACTCTGCAGAATAGCAAGAAGAAGCATCAGAACGGTTTTTCCTCATTCTGAGAATATGAGAAAAATCCAATCTGAAATGTAGAGACGGTTTCATGGAAAACGCATCATTTCCTGCTGCCGGATTCCTCGAGGAAAGACGAACTCCAAAATATCCAAAAGCTCAAAGCGGTCCCTTCTTTAATCCTGTCGGGGCTTATGCATGCTGCATGCAAGACAGGCGATCCATGCTGTCTGGAAACATTGTCAAGTGAGATTTTGGAGACAATTTAATCCCTCCCTAAATCCTGTTTTGTTTGCTGACATGAAACAGTTTGTCCAATAAAACCTCAATCCAGTGGGCTTTGGCGTAATAAGGTTTTCATAGCCGGGATTTGATCTTTACATATTTGCTGTCAGACATTAGTGCGACATGTGCACACTTTAATTAAACTCTGTGTGTTTATCGCGCTCTCTGTTCTTACGTGAAGCGTGTGCGAGGAACCTGAAGGAAGAAGGGTGAAAGGAGGGAAAGACAGGAGGAGGCAAGAAGAAGAAGAAGAAGAAGAGAGGATGGAGCACGGAGGACGGGCAGATGGATGAAGGAGAGCCAGCGAGGAGGAAGGGAGGAGCAGAGTGGAAAAAGAAAATAGGAGCATGTGAATGAAAGAGGAATGAAGGGAGAAATGGGTGCAGAGTGTCGGTGTCACAAGGTTTATTTAGAGTTTATTGCCTTGGCAGAAGTCCAGACTTACTCCCCTTACTCTGTGTGTGTGTGTGTGTGTGTGTGTGTGTGTGTGTGTGTGTGTGTGTGTGTGTGTGTGTGTGTGTGTGTGTGTGTGTGTGTGTCTGTGTGTGTGTGTCTGTGTGTGTGTGTGTGTTGATACACACATGTAATCTCATACTTGTAAATGTTTCCACACGTACGGGGATGAAGAAGGTGATAGGACCCCTTAATTCTATTGAGATACATGTGACGTCGGAGGAAACACACACACACACACACACAACCGTGAGCTCTGATTGGAGAACGATGTTGCCATGGATCCCAGATGGGCGTGGCCACGCTGTCAGTGACTGACGAGCAGGAGCTAATAAATCATGTAGTGTGTGTGTGTGTGTGTGGGTTTAGCCGGTGCAGATGCAGCCGCCTCCACTGTCTGTCTGTCTGCCCGTCTGACCCACTTTCTCCTCTTTCCTCCCTTCTCTCCTTCCTCCCTCCATCCTTCCTTGACTCCCCCCCCCCCCCCCCCCCCCTGTCTCTTTCAGATGCCCTTAATCCTCTCTCCCCTCCCTCCTCTGTACGTCTACCACGAACACACAAATATGTGTGAAGGAGCATATTTATTAAATATCTCTATTATGTATCCGTGTGAAACGTAGATGAAAGTTTAGTTTCTGTACTGTGATCATATCCTTCGCCTTTGATGGGACCACTAAAAAGTGGGCGGGCTTAAAGTTTAGCGTGATAGCTGTTGGATCAGGACGTGAAGCTCCCAACGTTCATCACCTTTGTTGTAGAGATGAAGGTCTTCCTAACTCTACATATTCCTGTTTGCTATGAAGATCCACAAACTGATGAAGTGAGCTTTTATATGACCTGTGAGGCTCGCCGGTCGCTAGGTCTCATATGATTGGATGATTTCTTCTGTCATCATACATTTGAAAGACAGGGATTTTTACATATATTTAACATATAATAACAGGAAAATGAACAATTCAGGAACACCTGCTAAAACCTGAGAAAATGTATTTTTAATTACATGCGATAGAGGATGTGAAGCCCCGCCCACAACAACTGTGATTGGCTGGTTGTTGTCTCTGATGGAGGGAATGAAGGAAGAGGAAGTTTTCCTCAACAGCGTCTACCGTCCACGTGTGTCCTCGGTCAAGACACCGAACCCCAAACTGCTCCCGATGGTTAACCTCGTTCTCTGCTCTCGGGTTATTCTGTTTTTCTTCTTATTTCTAAGTCTCTCTCTCTCCTCATGTGCTATTCATGAGTTAGCCCTCCTCTGTTTTTTGAAAGTTTTTATCTTCCCAAGACCCAAACTAATTCTCTCATTTAGCTTCAGGTGGAATAAAAGGTTGCTGTGGCTTAAATCTGTAGTTTTCGGGGACATTTTTAAAGGAGCACATCCCCTACAAGTGTAGCTCTGGGTTCAAGATTGCATTTGGACTTCCATATTTCTGTCTGTGCATATTAGATGAGGTTTGTTTATTTGTTTCTTTCTCTCCTTTTAATAATAAATGATGTTTTATATTTCCAGCAGCAGAGGTAGGATTGAAACGACCTCGAGAGTAAACCGGCAGATAACTGCATTCCTTTCTGGACCGAAAAACAAAAAAGTGTAGGGGGGGTGGAAGGGGGGGTCCTTCAGTAGACAGGACATAGAAATGTAATATCACTCTTACATTCAGGCTTATTGACTCCAGATATTGCTCCTCTTATCTCACCTTCCATGCTTCCGATCTATTTTGGGTGGTGCCCGGTAGTTAAGGATCCCCCCCCCCTGCTGTGAGAAGTATTATTGCTCTGTGCTCCGACAGCATCAGCGGGTGAAGCGGAGTGGCCGACTGCGTTAGGGTCCTCTGAAGGGCACTACAGTGGGAAGGTAACAAATTCACACTAAGCCACTCCATCCTCCAGGTAGCTTAAATGTTATCTGAAGGTCTTTTTACGATTCACGGCACAGATACGTGTGTTCCCGCTTGCCAAGGTCTGCTTTCATAGCCAACCCACATTTCTTTTTCATGTTTTTATACAGTCTGTTTATGCAGAGACGTCTCTTTCTTTGAAAGAGGTTTTAAAGAGCTTTACATAAGGTCGGAGACAACATTGAGGAGAGTATAAGCAGGAAACAATGAATGCACGGAAAGGTCTGGAGCCTTGAAGTTTTAAAGGTTTGATCCAGATAGGTGTTGCATAAAGCTGAAGGCTGCTTCACCGTGGTTTGTTTTGTTTAACCCTCACAGAAGTAACCAACCAACAGCCTGCAGGCTCTCTTACACAGCAGCAGATCTGAGATCTGTGTTTTTTTTTTTTTTTTTTTTTTTGGCCTAAAACCATTTTGTGCTTCATAAAAAAATAATAGCATTTCTAAATCAATCCTTTGACACACGGATAGTCAAAGCAGCAACTGGAGACCTGAAGTAATGCATTCTGCTCCCCTGATATCCACTTCACCCAGCCCGCCAAAATAAAAGCATCGACAGGGTCTTGTTTGACATTAATCCCTTGGTGCTCACTCTGCTTTAAAGTAGCGGAGCGGTGCAGGGATGAAGCAGTATTTCAAGGCCAACCCTGGAAGTCGGCTTCGCACCGCTTCCCTCCACATTGGATTTGGGATATTGCAGAAAATAAGCTCCGAGGGAAACAAACCTGTTATTAACACATGTTTTATTTATTTTTTTATTCAAGGATAATCTTCACAAATGAACGCCACTTTTATGATTCTTGAAACGTGATTGCAATTGGCAGAAATAAAAAGCTAATGTTTTGTAGCGTCATTTAGCCAATTTCACTTCACGGATTTTGATTAAATCCATTTTAATTCCAGATTGTAATGCGACAAAAAAGGGAAAGAAGCACCAAGTGGGGGTCGGATACTTCCACCCACCATAATTAAAATCTAATTTGCGTTTTCTTAATGTGCTTCCTTGTTGAGATAACTTTCTTTTCTGGCTGTAGATTCACCAACGTTCTGTCTCTCCGGCAGGTATTTTTAGACTATTTGGTTTGGCAGTGGAGGGTATCGGGGTGTTACATGTTTCTGGTTGAAGACTGAGGAGGAGGAGGAGGAGCTTTACGAGACATTTGTGTTAGGAATGTTCTCTGCAGTTAATCAGCAGTATCATTGTTTTCTGTAACATATCATCAGTCAAATCACATATAAGTCTGAATGCTTCGTATTGTTTCAGTGTGACAAAAATGCTCTACGATTAAAAAAAAAAACCTTGCAAGTTGCCAAATATAGTGCGGTATCAAACCTTCAAATCAGAGATCTTCAACAGGGTTGTATTTGCTGTCGTGTGTGGATTATTCAGTGATTTTAAATTCCCGGGATCCGTTCTGAGAATCGGCATTTATGTGAATCGGAGGAGATCAGTGCCGATAAGCGTCCCTTTGTGTTTATCGTGATTTCTTCATCATCGCGGTGAAAACAGATTATCTTTGATTGAATGATTTAAGCTGTCTATGATAATCAATGCAGATGTGGAACGTGCAACACGAAGCTCGATAATGACGCTAATAGATTAGTCTCATTGATCAGCCGTCTGGTGAGCTCTCCCTCTGACAAACAAGCCGTCCGCACACTCCGGTTGAATCCTCTTCCAGTTGGGATTGTCTTGTTAGTAATTAACCCAGGATCTCCACATCGGGTTTGGGGTGATATCGGGCCAATTAAAGATCAATAATCACCATCTTTATCCGGCTGCTTCCTCCCAGTGGCGTCTGGCTGTTTCAAGGCCGATGAGCAGTCGATGGCGCTCATTAGTAAGCGGTGCAGGTTTGCAGCTGAGAGGGTCGGGTCAATATGGATCTAAGCTGGGAGGAAGTTGGAGGAGCGACTGTTATCTCCTTCTGTTTGTTTTTCAGATTATTCCAACACTTTTCCCTTTTCAGACCGAGAGCTCTGACTCATTATAAAACACCCCGAGAATGTTCTCGTCCTCGCATCTTTAGTGTCTCTCTTCCTCTCTCTCTCTCTCTCACACAGTCATTTACCACATGAGTCACATATCACTTAGTCAATACCATGAAATCCATTTTTAGTCTCTCACACACACACACACACACATGCATTCCCTCTCTGCTCCCACTGGGTTTATCTCGTTCTCAGAGATCCGTTTGGGAATTAGTTGTGACGTAGCTCTCGCCTCAACGCCCGCGGCAGCACACACACACACAACTACACACACACATACACACCTACACACACACACACACACCTACACACCGCCACAGAGGCGCTCATTAAAACACACGTTTCCATCCACCTGTTGTCATGCATAAATCGTGTGATAAATAGTCCAAAATAGAATGACAACAAAGTTTTAATTGCTCAGGTGGAAAGAGTGGAAGACTCTAGACGAGTCAAAACGTCTCCTGTCCAAAATAACTCAACATCATATCATATGGTTCATAACTAAAGGATCAATACATTTTATAATGTATTTTTTGAGCTAGACATCTGTTTTTAGGTTACTTGTGATGATATATACGATTATCCAGATGATGGAAATTCACCACGATCGATGCGAGATAAAATCCCATATCGTCCAATCACGACTCAGTACATGAACCAATCACAATGCTTCTATCGCTAATGGTCAAAAATGTGGTTTTATGTAACAGAAAATCTGTATTTTACTTGAAAATGTGCTCAATTTGTGCAATATTTTGATGGAAAAGTAGCCACTTCCTCCCTCTCTCTGTCGCGCACACACACACACACACACAAACACACACACACACACACACACACACAGGGCATGGTGTCCTCCTGCCAGACACCTGTAGAAGTAATTAGTGGTTGATGACAGCCAGTGCTCTGCTGACCGCTCAGTGTGTGTGTGTGTGTGTGCGCGCCTTAAGTGTAAGACACCTAGAGAGGCACTAACACACACTGATGGAGAGAGAGAGAGAGAAAGGAGGAGGGTGAGGCAGCCGTCCGGTGTGAAGGTGAGGGAGAGGCAGTTAATACACTCGTAACGCTGATTATCTCGGCCTGGCATAGAAAGGGAGGTGGGTTCGTCCTGGTATTAAAGGAGGAACGGAGGAGATAGAAAGGGAGGTGGGTTCGTCCTGGTATTAAAGGAGGAACGGAGGAGATAGAAAGGGAGGTGGGTTCGTCCTGGTATTAAAGGAGGAAGGAGGAACGGAGGAGATAGAAAGGGAGGTGGGTTCGTCCTGGTATTAAAGGAGGAAGGAGGAACGTAGGAGATAGAAAGGGAGGTGGGTTCGTCCTGGTATTAAAGGAGGAAGGAGGAACGGAGGAGGTAGAAAGGGAGGTGGGTTCGTCCTGGTATTAAAGGAGGAACGGAGGAGATAGAAAGGGAGGTGGGTTTGTCCTGGTATTAAAGGAGGAAGGAGGAACGGAGGAGATAGAAAGGGAGGTGGGTTCGTCCTGGTATTAAAGGAGGAAGGAGGAACGGAGGAGATAGAAAGGGAGGTGGGTTCGTCCTGGTATTAAAGGAGGAAGGAGGAACGGAGGAGGTAGAAAGGGAGGTGGGTTCGTCCTGGTATTAAAGGAGGAACGGAGGAGATAGAAAGGGAGGTGGGTTTGTCCTGGTATTAAAGGAGGAACGGAGGAGATAGAAAGGGAGGTGGGTTCGTCCTGGTATTAAAGGAGGAATGGAGGAGATAGAAAGGGAGGTGGGTTCGTCCTGGTATTAAAGGAGGAACGGAGGAGATAGAAAGGGAGGTGGGTTTGTCCTGGTATTAAAGGAGGAACGGAGGAGATAGAAAGGGAGGTGGGTTCGTCCTGGTATTAAAGGAGGAACGGAGGAGATAGAAAGGGAGGTGAGTTCGTCCTGGTATTAAAGGAGGAACGGAGGAGATAGAAAGGGAGGTGGGTTCGTCCTGGTATTAAAGGAGGAACGGAGGAGATAGAAAGGGAGGTGGGTTCGTCCTGGTATTAAAGGAGGAACGGAGGAGATAGAAAGGGAGGTGGGTTCGTCCTGGTATTAAAGGAGGAAGGAGGAGATAGAAAGGGAGGTGGGTTCGTCCTGGTATTAAAGGAGGAACGGAGGAGATAGAAAGGGAGGTGGGTTCGTCCCGGTATTAAAGGAGGACGGAGGAGATAGAAAGGGAGGTGGGTTCGTCCTGGTATTAAAGGAGGAACGGAGGAGATAGAAAGGGAGGTGGGTTCGTCCTGGTATTAAAGGAGGAACGGAGGAGATAAAAAGGGAGGTGGTTTCGTCCTGGTATTAAAGGAGGAACGGAGGAGATAGAAAGGGAGGTGGGTTCGTCCTGGTATTAAAGGAGGAACGGAGGAGATAGAAAGGGAGGTGGGTTTGTCCTGGTATTAAAGGAGGAACGGAGGAGATAGAAAGGGAGGTGGGTTTGTCCTGGTATTAAAGGAGGAACGGAGGAGATAGAAAGGGAGGTGAGTTCGTCCTGGTATTAAAGGAGGAACGGAGGAGATAGAAAGGGAGGTGGGTTCACTCGTCCTGGTATTAAAGGAGGAACGGAGGAGATAGAAAGGGAGGTGGGTTCGTCCTGGTATTAAAGGAGGAATGGAGGAGATAGAAAGGGAGGTGGTTTCGTCCTGGTATTAAAGGAGGAACGGAGGAGATAGAAAGGGAGGTGGGTTCGTCCTGGTATTAAAGGAGGAACGGAGGAGATAGAAAGGGAGGTGGGTTCGTCCTGGTATTAAAGGAGGAACGGAGGAGATAGAAAGGGAGGTGGGTTCACTCGTCCTGGTATTAAAGGAGGAACGGAGGAGATAGAAAGGGAGGTGGGTTCGTCCTGGTATTAAAGGAGGAATGGAGGAGATAGAAAGGGAGGTGGTTTCGTCCTGGTATTAAAGGAGGAACGGAGGAGATAGAAAGGGAGGTGGGTTCGTCCTGGTATTAAAGGAGGAACGGAGGAGATAGAAAGGGAGGTGGGTTCGTCCTGGTATTAAAGGAGGAATGGAGGAGATAGAAAGGGAGGTGGTTTCGTCCTGGTATTAAAGGAGGAACGGAGGAGATAGAAAGGGAGGTGGGTTCGTCCTGGTATTAAAGGAGGAACGGAGGAGATAGAAAGGGGGGCGGGTTCACTCGTCCTGGGAGGAAGGAGGTGGATGACCCGGAGGTAGTAGATTGAGGCTTCGAGGGAGAAAAGCAGGAATACCGATTCCTGATTTTAATGGATTTGTTTGATTTTCATATTCCTGTCTCCTCCGGTGTTTTGGACTCAACCTGCGCCCCCCAGAAAAACAACTAAAATACCTGTCAAGTTTAATTAACAGTGGCCAAATGAATGAATGTCAAATGTCACATTGATTCTGTCATAATCTAACGTGCCTGGTCAAGAAAAAGATGGATTTGGAACAGTTAACAGGCGACATATTTCAAAAGTAATGCAATATCTTTGAGCATGTAATTTCCTGTTCAGTGCAGACATTATATTCTTCCACCTCCCCTGCTTCCAGCATGAAGAAAAGAGATATCCAGAGACAAATAGTCCCTCCTGATCACCAGACTGTATAGAAATAAATACAAATATTGGTACTTTCCGAAACTCTTTCATCAGAAGGAGAACAATGACATCAGAAAAGTGCTTTTGTGCTTCGGTGTCCTTTTGGTCTTCAAGGCTTAATTTGCAAATTTGCCAAAACTCATTTTTATCACCTTTGGGTGCTGAGTAAACACAAACCCTCCTCTCACTTTGCATCTCCCCGGTGTCGACAGGTGTGGAATGTTTTATCAAACAGATTTTAAGAGAAAGAAAAGAAATCCGTAATCGGGAGCAGAGACGACGGAGGAAGTGCTGCGTTTGCTGATTCAGAGACGGATAGCTGCTCAGCATGAATGAACGGACTCGGAGGGAGACGAATGGAGTTAAAGAGGAATCAGAAACCTGCCAGACAGTACAGATGAGTTTGTCTGGGTGATATGTGTCAGTGCCGGGAGGAGAGCAAAGGTCAGAGGCTGCTTTGTGTCAAAGGAACCAGATTCCATTCATACTTCATCTCAAAAGTCTGATTTTGTTTGAGGACGGGTGTTAACGTCATTAAAACTCTGGTGTATGCAGCCCATAAGATCAGTCAACTCATATCTAACGCAGATTTCTGCAGTGGAAGGCCAAAATTAGCTCCGGACAGACATAGAGATGCACTCACTCACTCACTGACGTGTTTTTTGGATGAATTTCCTATTTGAATGCATACGTTATTTACCTGCTGGTTATTTAATGACAGAAAATCAACACATCTGACAATTTAAATATTTAAGTAGCCCTTTAAAAAGCATATTTTTCTTTTATATTTCAACACATTTGTTGCTTTTGATGTCTAACGCCTCTCAAGACTTGGATAAATTGTGTTTGCAGCCGAGCAAATAATACTTAATTACATTGGAGATATTTGATCTTGCAAAGGATATGTGCGGGGCAACAGAATAACAGAATAAAGACATACTGCAGTAATATAATATATGTAATATATATAAAAATACCGAGCTTGGAAATCTTTTTAAGCCCAAATATCTGTGGTGGAAAATGTGAAACCCCACACAGTGTGATTCATTTATTTATTTGTACATTTAGTGAAATCTAAAAGTACATTTCCACCTGTTCAAAGAGAAAGTCGTCATTCCGCCTTGGATCCCTCTTCTTCACCTCCCATCATGCTTTGCGCTCCTTCTGTCACGTGTCCACGCCGAGGTGGTTGTTTTTTAAAAACAACACACATGCAGAGTGTCCTAATCAAAGCCAGGCTCGGCACATCGTGTCCCAGTTGAGCAGCTATTTTTATCCGCGGCGGCGCTCTAACGGGGATGGAATGGGTCAGATAGGCCGTGCTGACGAATCCATCAAGACCAACGGATAAACACACACACACACACACACACACACACACACACACAAGAACAGTTCAGACTCTAGTTCCCGTCTGTGATGTTGTTTTCCTTTTCTTAAATCTGCATTCCCTTCCTTTCCTGCCTTCTTCATACCTGAATCTGCGCCCTCCTACGCTCCACACACACAGCCTGTCCTGTCCCATTAGCACCATGGCAAATCTTCAAGCTCACACACACACACACACACACACACACACACACACACACACACACACACACACACACACACAGATGTGGTTAGAGACACATGATTACTGATTTACCGTTGTGAGAGTTGGCAGCGATCCCGTTCCTGGCTTGTTAGTTTGGGATTCAAGTGTTCTGGCTTGGACCCAATTAGTTCCCCTCCCTGCCTCCTCCCTCCCTCCCTCCCTCCCTCTCTGCAGTTACTTTGTTGTCATGGTGATGTGTTGGACGGTATGTGCAGTATATAACCCTCCTCCCCCAAAAAAACAACTGCTTTACTTTAGAGATCATCAATTATTTGTCTTGTTCTTAAATGTGTGTTTGGTTTGAACCCAACAAACCGCACCGATGAGTAGAAGCGAAGCAGTAACCTTTGACCTTGGAAACTCTTACAGAACAGTGAGGCTACAACTTGCACATTCCCATAATGCATCTGGGTAGGAAAGCTGTTAGTGTTTATTAAGTTTGAATCAGATATTTTTTTTAATATTATGTTTTCATGCGAGAAATTAACCATAAAGATTGAATACAATGAATTCATCGACTTTCAGTGTTTCAGTGTCGTGATGAAAATCATATATCGAGACGAAATTCATAACAAGCACACGACTAACTCAAATCTCTGAGAAAATCGGATTATTATTATTTTCTTCGTTAAATGTTCAGTACTTTTAATTTAAGTCACACAAGAGTACAAAAACGTGGTTATTTCATATAGATGTTATTTATTAACTGAATTACTAGAACGCGTGCGATATCGTGATGTGCATCGCCATGGCGATATGAAATGAGATGTGTATGTGAGACTGGTATCTGCTTTGTTGCGACATCAGGGCCAGCTATTGGAGGGACTGGTAGCGTTGCAGGTCAGAGGTCAGTCAGAGGTCAATGTGTGACTGCGTGTGAATCCTGGAGTTAACATGAGTGTCTTCTCTCTGGAACGGCTGTTTTATCAGGACATAAAGGGATTTTGTTGGCATTTAACAACTACAGCTGCCAGATGATCGAGTCGAAGCTTGTCTGTCTGTCTGTCTGTCTGTCTGTCTGTCTCTCTACCCGTCTCTCTTAAACATGAATCATGATTAAGAATCGCGATTCATAAGATTTAACGCATTTATATCGATTATTGGTGGAGCCAAAGCGATTAATTCTATTTATTTAGTTTAGCAGATGGATGTAGTTGAATCGGCAGGACTGACAATCCTGATTCATCGATGCATCTCATGAATCGTTACACTAGTAACGGAGATACAAAGAAAATGTGCCATAAAACCAAAACAATGAGCTGAAGGAGCCTAAAACGGCCCTAATTTATTTGTAATTATTGTATTCCAAGCTATTCTCTATGCTATTTTCCACCTGTAGTCCCTCTGTGTGTCGTCTTTGTTGTTTTGATTTGTGTCACATGACCTCCAATGTGACGTTGTGTTTTCAGGTGCGTAACCTGTGCTACATGGTGACGCGGCGTGAGAAAATGAAACACACCCTGTGCGACCTCCAGGAGAAGATCTTCCACCTGCAGATCCAGCTGCTGGAAGAGGACATCGCCGGAGGTAAGACCTGTTACCCTTCACCCGCTCACACACTAGCGCTGGAGCTAAGTTAGCTCAAGTGCATAACGGTTCCATCCAGACCCTGAGTGAATGTGGTGGGCGGACGTTTTTTTGGGGAAATGTCATAATTCTCACACTTGACACCTGCACAGCTACGAACACTGAACAGGAGTTCAGCACAGATGTTTCGACACACGCCATCGACATAAATGGAGCTCCATTTACATAACGTCGATGCATTTCACCTGATGGAGGAAGTGAAAGGAGTGTGTTGCCTACAAAACCACAAACACCAGGCTTTTATACATTTATAGGATTTTTTTTTATTATTATTATTATATATTCACCTCGACTCTGCAAAAAAAGCTGCTAATAATGGAGAGTGACCCTGTTCTTCTGCCTCGGATGTTCAGGAAGCCGTGTTAGCTCTCGTCGTCGTGACCTGCAGCTGTCACGGCGAAGACGGGGAGAGC
Source organism: Eutrigla gurnardus (assembly GCF_963514095.1). NCBI lineage: Eukaryota > Metazoa > Chordata > Actinopteri > Perciformes > Triglidae > Eutrigla > Eutrigla gurnardus. The sequence goes on from NC_139938.1 coordinate 17,296,107, forward strand.
TTGTTGTCATG